>NC_057794.1:463805650-464003376 GCF_018294505.1 Triticum aestivum
TCTCTCTCTCTGCACAGAAGAAATTCAGGCCCAGCTTAGCTTAACCGAGACGGCGAGATCACTCCCTTTTTTTCTGGCCACACCTGATGAAGAACCGGGCAATGTTCAGCTCAACCGAACACTTTGGATAGAGCAGATGATGAAGAAACTACAATCTCTGCCGTGCTGGGTAGGCTGGCTAGGTAGTAGCTCCAGTGGGTGGGTGTGGTGGATGCGCGCGCGTGTTGCGCGAACCAGAAAGGAAGCGTGGATACATGGGAGCCAACTATAATCCAACTGCATATACGGCGTCGCTTTCCGTTTCGCTACTCATGAGCGGTTGGGCAGCCGTTCTATCTCCCGGCGTGCATGTCCGGAAAATCTGAGCTCCGTTGATGGGATGCACTGGGCTCGGCTGGGGCATTCCATGCAAGGACTCAGAGCGGCCTGTGTCACGGTACGAAACCGACACTAATCGGATAATTATACAGTGATTACTACTACATCCCTCCTGGTTATTGCTCCTCTTTATAATTTTTCCCTAAAGGCACTCGTGGAAGTAGATATGTGCTTTCACGAGAAGCAAATATGTACCTCTCATGAAGGCAAATAAACTCATTTTTCTCTTTTCCGAGAGTCATAATTGTTCCTCTCGCGGAAGCAAATATATGCCTCCACAAGAAACAAATTCGTGCCGTCTGTGGAAGCAAGCAAATGCGTTTTGTTCTTTTTCTAACAGGCTTGGAAGCAGGGGCCGAGCTTGGCTTGGAAAGCTGGGCGGGCCGGCTGTAGGAATTAACTATAGGGATTATATTTCATGGCTCAAAAATATGTAAACACTGCAGAAAAGCACATGGGTTGGGCGGGCCGCGGCCCATTCGGCCTTGCCGTAGCTCCGCCACTGCTTGGAAGCAAATCAACGCCTCCACGAGAAGCAAATATGTACCTCCAATAAAAAAAGTCACAATTTATTCTGGATTTTTAGAAATGATCGTGTCATTCAAAAAAAGTATGTGACACTTTAAATATGTTCACCTGTTTCAATATAATACATGTGACATTTTTGAAAAAAGAAATGAATATATAATTTATTCACATAATTCAAATAAATATTTCATATTATTCACAATAATGTATGTTAAAATGCAGAAATGTTCACGTGTTTCAAAATATGCTTGTGCCATTTAAAAAATCTTTATACAATTTATTAAAATATCACACACTTGTATCAATATTTTGTATCACTCAAAAATAGTTCAACGTGTATTTGGAAAATGTTACTAACCTGTATTGGGGAAAAATGTTCAAAAGCATGTATTTAAAAAATAAGTTAAGTTAATAATGTATTTCAGAAATATTAGAAATGTAAAACTTATTTTAGAAATACATGAAAATATACAATGTGTATGAAGAAAAGTAGACCTAAAAATATATTTGAAAAAATGTTATTCATACATCTGCAAAATGTTAGACATGTAAAAAAAAGGTTCCTGTGTATATGAAAAATATACAATATGTATGAAAATAAATAAATATGTATTGAATAAACCCGAAGAAAACCAAATAAAACTGCAGCAAAAGAGTGAAAACCCCGATAAAGAAAGAACTACAGTACTATGTCGGCCCGACAGTGCCGCGCGAAAGACCTACTTACGTCTCGCAACGGACAAGGAATAGCTCATGCGAGCCTGTATCTCAATATATTCAAATTCTTTAAAGTGCACGCGCACTTTTTAGAGGAAACAAGCGGCCGGTCTTGCATGAGTTGTTTTTTGTCTGTTAATGCATGTCATTATTAATATTAAATGTGTTTATACTGGTTAGTTCGATTTGAAAAAACAGGTTCACGTATTATTATTTCGGTTTTCCAAATTTTTAAAAAGCCATATCTTTTAAACTGCGCGTCGGAATTTAGATCCGTCTTCACCCTTGGATTTTTCGCGGCGAGATCTTTGAAACTACATCCCATATGGGTATGTTTCGATAAATTTTTTATGCCAACTTAGACGCTATATTGTGCAACTTTAGTACTACATGGTGCAATTTTTTTCAAAACCAATTTTTTGAGCTGCACGATCTAACTTCACATGAGGTTACAACCTAGCAACCATGAAAATTTGATGTGTAACTAATCTACTGTCCCGACCAACTATGTAGTAATCGATGTACAACCCTTGTCCTACTCGTGGATGTGTAGTTTTTTACAGTTGACACACCTTGCCCCACCTTCCCTACTAGTGATATGTGCAACTTAGTCTGTTGTTCGACCCAACTTCCTATTACTAAATGTGCAACTCCTCCCCCTTCCTACTTGCGGATATGTAGTTTCAGTTAGCGGAGGCAACAAATGGAGTTGCACAAAGTTGCTAGGCAGTTGGCCGGGGCAACATATAAAGTTGCACATCTCATAAGAGGGATAGTTGGATGGTGAAAATTCCATATTCATGAGGGGAGTGAAAAGTTACATACTCATGAGGGTAGTAAAAGTTGCATATAAATGGGGCGCTAAAGTTGCACATCCTACTAGACGGGTGTTTTCGAGTTCTAATAAGAAAATTACACATACATGAGGCATGAGGGATAGTTGCACATCATTGGTAGACAGTTGGCGGTGACAATATCCGAAGTTGCACATTCACTGCTAGACAATTGGCTGATGCAGCAAATAGTGAAAGCACACTCACGGGTAGGAGAAAAGTTGCACATGAACTACTAGGCAGTTGGCCTGGGCAAAACACGAATTTGAACATCTCACTAGGAGGAGGTAGTTTGGGAGTAGATGTGCCATCAATGAAAACTATACTTTCACGGGGTAGACGAAAAGTTGCACATCCAATGTCAGGTAGTTGCACATCGACTGTTAGGCAGTTGCACAGAACGAGGGACTTAATTGGCATCAAAAAATTCGTCGAAATATACCCATGTGGGATCTAGTTTTGAAGAGCACATCACGAGGGTTCCAATGATGAAAACGGATCTGAATTCTGACACGCAGTTTGAAAGATATGGCCTTTTAAAATTTTAGAAACCCAAAATTATTATACAAAAGACAAGGTGAGCAGGAGACATGCAGACATTCATCATATGACAAGAGATCATGTGAAATGATTAATTAGTACTACCTCCGTTTCAGTTTACAAGTCCTACGCGTATACCTAGGTTGCCAATTTTATCATCTTAATATAAACTATATAACATAAAAATTATATCGTTTGAAAATAAAATATCTAAAGTTTATATTGATATATTTTTTATAATATATGACTTGTATTAGGTTGGTCAAATTGACGATCTAAAAATACGCGCACGCCCTGTAAATTGAGAGAGAGATAGTAGTGTTCTTTTTAGCACTTCTTATTCACATGAAAGATACTACTTTTCTTTTTAGGATCACATTAGAACAAATAAATAGGCCACTCTAAACAACCAGGCAGCCGGCCGCTCCCTGGACGTGTCCCTCGATATAGACTGCGAATTCAATCATAGGCCCATGGAAAAACATGGTGTAATAAAACCTTTGCAGAGCTGTCATTGATATGGGCCTATAAGAAAGGCCGAGATCATGAGACGTGTGGAATCAAGACGTATGTAGGTTGAAGTTTTGGGCTTCTAACTACAACTACGTAAGGCTGAAGTGCAAATATCGACTGTGCAAAAATGCAAAGAAGAAGAATGGCCGAGATTCCAAATCCTATTTGATGCGAACAAGTGCACGCTGCGGCAAAACAGTCGCCGAAACATAAAAAAAAAGCCAAAACAAGAAAATCAAACAAAAAATTCAAGCGAAAACCTAAGCACGCACAGGGAAGCCCCGAACTAGGCCGACCCATTGCCCCTCGCGTGTGAGCGACGACATCAACTAGGATTTTCCTGCCCACTAGGCACATGGGCTCGTCATGCTGATTAATTAAGTTCGCCGTGTATTAAAATAAGTTAGACTGTAATAAAAAAGTATTCACCATATAGTTGAAAACGTCTACTATTCTATGTTAAAAAAGGTTATAATATATCAGACTGGGTTCACCATATGCTAAATAGATATTTAATGTGTGTTTGAAAATGTTGACAGTATATTAAAAAATGATCATAGTACAAACATGGTGAAAAAAAGACAAAACAAATCCAGAAGAATAAAACAGAAAACCAAAATAAATTTAACAAAGAAGAACTACATAAAAAACATAAAGAAAATTGAAATAAATAAGAAAATAAAAAATCTAGCCGAAACAATTGCAAGCGCAGAAAGCCCCGAACTAGCCTGACCCATTGCATATGCATCAACTAGGATTTGCCTGAGATCACTAATTAAAGGGCACCCCTTGCAAAAGTCACTACCACCTTTTGAGGGCTGGACAAGTGGCGCACCACATGATGCGCGGCTTGGCGTGACCCGAAAGATTTCCCTTTTTTACGTCGATTTGTTTATTCAAAAGTTTGATATTTTAAACAATGCATATAAAACCGGATCCATTTTCATCGTTGAACTAGATCTCATGTTAATAGGTTTCGAATAACTTTTTTCAAGAAAAATCAGAAAACAAACAAAAAAGAAAAAACAAGCTAGAAGCACATTTTTTTTTACCTTTTTCCACTTTACTAGCCTCTCGCGGAAGCAAATCTGTATCTCCGCGACAGTAGAAAAAACAACACGTTTTTTCTCTATCAGCTGCACCTCTCGCAGAAGCAAATTCGTATCTCCACAAGAAGAAAATATGTGCCTCCTGTAGAAGCAAAAATGAAATGAAAACACCTTCTGTTTCTTTTAATTGAGGCACTCGTGAAAGCGGATCCGTGCCTCCAGAAGAAGCAAATATGTGTCTATCATGAAAGCAAATAATAATATATATATTTTTCTTTTCGGAGAGGCACAGTGGTTCTTCTCGCGGAAGCAAATATGTGTGTCCACGAGAAGAAAATCTTTGCCTCCCGTGGAAGCAAAAAATATGTGTTTTATTCCGTTTCGAGTTCTTATGAAAGCAAATTTGTGCCTCCGCGAGATGCAAATATGTGCCTTCCATGAAAAAAAAAGCAAATAAATTGCAACTTTTCTTGATTTTATTACTTCGAAAACTAAACAAAACTGGGTGAAAACCAAAAGCCAAAAAAAAGGAACCATCTAAAACCGGAAAATGCGTATAAAAAATAAAGAAAATGCTAAGGGAGATCCCAGCATGCGACATGTGACAGCAGTGAGAGCGTGGTGCGCTCTCAAGCCATCAAAAGAACGTTTGTGGGGCTCCCACAAGGTTTAACCCTCGATTTTTTTAGCATTAGTACAGACACAAGCGCTCATATACACGCGCATACACTCACCCCTATGAACGCACACACGCACACCCTACTCTTATGAGCATCTCCGAGAGACTGAGCCGGCATATCATCTTGAGATTTACGAAGTCACCGTAGGCGCCTCGTCGTCGACGGGAATGTCTCCTCTCACTGAAAGCGTATCGCCGGAAATCCTGAAATAAATTCAGAAATAATACGAGCACCAGGATTTGAACCCTGGTGGGTTGGGGATACCACTGTCCACTCGTTTCGCCTATAGGGATTTGGTACTGGGCTAGCGCATTAACTGCATCGGGTCGTCACGTGATATAATGCTTGCCTTTTACCTTTTAAATTTTTTGAATTTATAAAAAAATTAAATTTATATAGTACAAAATTAATTACTTAATTTTATGGTGTTCAACGCACATTTAAAAAACCACCTTGCAATGTAAGAAACATGTTTGCTAAATTTTAGGAATGACTGTGCCATTCAAAAAATAATTATGTGACATCTCAAAAATCTTCAGCTGCTTTAAATAATGTACGTGACGTTTTCGAAAAAAATAATGAATATATATATTTTTCGCATAATTCAAATAAATGTTTCATATTATTCATAAAAATGTAAGTTACATATGAAGAAATGTTCACGTGTTTCTAAATATGCGTGTGTCATTTGCAAAAATCTTTATACAATGTAAGAAAATATCACACGCTTCTATCAATATTTTGTATCACTCAAAAATAGTTCCAACTTGTATTTGAAAAATGTTACTAACACGTATTTGAAAAATAAATGTTCAAAAGCCTGTATTTAAAGAATATTTTAATATTTTTTCATAAATATTAAACACAATCAACTTTTTTAGAAGTACACGAAAATGTACAATGGTGTATGAAGAAAAGTACACACATAAAATATATTTTGAAAAAAATGTTATTGATACATTTGCAAAATGTTAAACGTGTATAGAAAATGTTCTGGTGTATATGAAAAAGATACAATGTGTATGAAAAAGATTAAATATGTGTTGAAAAACGAGAAAAAAAAAGAAAACCAAATAAAACTGTGGCAAAAGTGTGAAACCCCCGACAAAGTAAACCACAGGAAATAAAAACTCACGCGACAGCTACAGTACTATGCCGGCCCGGCAGTGCCACGCCAAAGACATACTTATGTCTCGCAACGGACAAAGAGTAGCTCATGCGGCCCTGCATCTCATTGATTGCGAATTCAATCATAAAGCTATAGAAAAAAATGGTGTAATAAAAGCTTTGTGGTTCTCACATCGATATGGGCCTATAAGAAAGGCCGAGAACATGAGATGTCGATCTGGAATCAAGGGCGTAGGTCGAAGTTTTGGGCTTCTAACTACATACAACTACATAAGGCTGTAGTGCAAACATTGACTGTGCAAAAATGCAAAGAAGAAGAATGGCGCACATACCGACTCCTATTCGACGCACGCTGCGCAAAACAGTCGCCGGAACACACAGGCAGATGTGCAACAATAATGTGGGCCGGCCCATTTTTGCCATTCGCAGAGGGATTCTCGTTCTAGTTTTGGGAACCTTTAGAAGGTGTATGAACCGGTTTTTCTTTTTTACTAGTTTTTTTGGAAAACTGTACTAACCTGACAGAAAGTTTGCCGTTTCATAGAATATTAGTAAATTTGAAAAATGTTCACCAATCTGGGAAAAATGTTTGAATTTTTACGAAAATGTTTGTTAATTTGGATAAATGTACAGAAATTGATATTATTATTTTTTTTGCAAATTTGATAAAATATTTGTGAATTTTTAAAAATGTTCTTGTTTTTTTATAAAATCAAACTTTTAAAAATGTTATTGCGTTAAAGATGTTCACATATTAGAAATAAATGATTGCAAATTTTATAAAAGTTCAAAATTTGAAATATTATTTTCATTTCAAAAAGGCATTTTTTAGAAAGGTCGCTACAGTAACATTGGATGCTGCACATAGTGCCTCGCTACATTGACCAGTTGTTTGCTATATCCATGGTTCACTATTGTGCGGGCTCAGTTGGGTGCTCCCCTCTATGTGGGAGGACGACTAGTTGACGTAGAGTGTTGTGGCTTTCCTCACACCAGACATGTGGGGGATGCACGTTATTTCATGGGCTAATTTTGATAGGTAGGTGTGTAATGTGCTAAGGGCATGCACAATGGTTCGAAAACTAAATGCAACAACTATATTTTCCAAATACCTCATTTCTATAATAGAAGACCAGCACTTTTGGATGAGGTGTGAACTAAGATAGATTTGAGGGCTGGTTATCACCAAATAAGAATGAAAAGAAGAGGATATCTACAAAACAGCCTGAAGGACCGCCTTTTTGAATTCAAGGTGATGCCCCGACTTCTTCTACCAATTTGAAATCTTTTCAGAGCCTTCAGCTCGTCCTTCCATATTACTCTACCTTTAGAAATTCAGGATTCCTAAGCTCTAGCTCATTTAGCAGGGCTAAACTTCTATCTGACCCTTTACGAGGAGGATCCTGGATGGGTTACGTTCATTCAGAACGAGCTTAATCACAATACCCCTCTGGAAGACATACCCGGGCGGCTTAGTCTCTTCCTAGTGGAAGAAAAGTTGTCTAGTACCATCCTGTTAAGGACAAATTTTGTTGTTCATATGTCAAGGGCTGGTAAGGTTTTGCGCGTTTTATCGAATTAAGCCACATGCTCCACCGCTTCTATAGGCCCTCATCAATTTCTTTTGAGTTTCGATCTTGCGACCATACTCCCCAGGCGAAATATTAGTGGGTGTAGGCTTCGGTGGAGTTCTAGACCTGGCCCATTGCTCTCATCCTAAACTAGCTATAACCCTTATAGCGAGCCTCGCTTTACCGCTGGACATCCACAGATGATAGATTCCCTGCGCTAGCAAGTATTGGATTGGAGTGGGGGTTAACTGGCTCACCATATGGTATAGATCGATAGATATATTTGATACGCCCTATAACATGGAGATGGAGATAGCCAAGCCCTTTCATGAAAGGAAAACCCTCTATATCATCCAACACAGGATCTTACGGAATACCACCATTGTCTTTCTCCATCTCACTCAATAGTATATATCGGTATAAATAGCTCAGCTGACGAAATAGAGCGAGCAAGAGCTCGAAACTTGGTCGGGAAGTTCGGATAAGTCGACTCGACCCCTTAGTGCAGCGTACACTTCAAAATGAGTGAATCATAATAAAAAGGTGTGTGTGGGGGGGAGGGGGCGAGGGTAGTAGTTACGAATCCAGGGCAATCAACCACTATCTAAAAACCCAGGTTGGACAATTGTTGCATCAAAAGACACTTTTTTAGAAGAAATGAAAATGCTACCTTATCAATTTCTGGCAATATTATTTCTGTTTTTGGACTCTACCACGTCATGGAGATCTCGAGGCCCCCTATACCCTATACCTGTAGGGTGGAGGGGGGATAGAAGAGTGGGCATGTGGGCTTCTATCACATAGTTTCTTTTGAAAAGGGATGACTCATGTTTCGAGGTCCCAAGAAAAGGGCGTGGAAAAAGATAGGAACTCTTGAATGAAAATTGAAAAGAAATGTAGCCGCAGTTCCTTCGGAAATGGTAAGATCTTTGACGCAAGAAGGGGTGACCCATATAAGCTTGACTTGGTTCTGCTTCCCCCATTTTTTTAATAATACCCAGTCGTGGAAAGGAATAACGTAGATTGATACGTGTCAATGTCAATAAGTGGATTTGATAAGACAATCTTATCTTAAACCCTTCATGTAATTTAGAGATGAAAAAATGATTTATAATGCGTTATAGTTTAGTCTAATCTCTAATAATTATATATGTGATGAGAGTATTGTTGCTAAAGCATCATCTCTTAAATAAGAGAAGACAATTTTTTTTCTTATAATTTTTCTTATCCGTCTCAGCATTTTTCTTACGTCATCTGCAAGAAGAAAAATTACATGACACTCTTTTTTTTTGAGAACTCTCGCCAAACTTTATTCATTCAAGAACAAGTGACATAGGTACAAGGTTTGGGTCATGTGGATTGCCCAACCAGACATGTCTACCTAGTCCTAGGCTACAAGCATATTGGCGAGATTGTTAGCTTCATAATTGTGGCTTCTACGCTCATGAATAAAAGAGTAAGAAGTAAAACTATTACAACGAAGCATTATTTCATGTACAAGTGCGGCGTTGGGACCTCCTGTCCCCCTGTTGATGTCATTGATCACTTCTTGGTAGTCAGAGGCCACACATATGTTGGTTGTTGCAAGATCTTCTGCTAATGCCAAAGCTTCCCTGCACGCATAAGCCTCGAGCATCGCTGGATCAGTGACTCCTTGAAAAATGACTGCCGACGAACCCAAGTATAGGCCGTCCTGATCCCGGCATATCGCTGCAGCAGCCCCTCCACACCGAGACCTGGCCACCGCTCTGTCCACATTAAACTTGGCGTTGCCATTCGGAGGTGGCAACCACCTCTTCTGCTGGGCAGATGCTGTTGTTTGTGTTATCGGATGCTCCTTCCTGGCATTCAACTGCCCAACTCATCAATGTATCTATTCACAAAAGATGTGGTCTGTTGCGGGCTTTGAAATATTGATTCATATATAGCCTTTCTCCTTGCATACCATATAGACCATAGTGTGATTACCAGCCGTGTGAAGCTTGCATGGTCCAGGGATTCATTCAGCTAAAACAACCAAATCCGAGCATTAGCTGTTGGGGAACGTAGTAATTTCAAAAAATTTCCTACGCACACGCAAGATCATGGTGATTCATAGCAACGAGAGGGGAGAGTGTGATCTACGTACCCTTGTAGATCGACAACGAAAGCTTAACTTGGTTGATGTAGTCATACGTCACGACCCGACCGATCAAGCATCGAAACTACGGCACCTCCGAGTTCTAGCACACGTTCAGCTCGATGACGATCCCCGGACTCCGATCCAGCAAAGTGTCGGGGAAGAGTTCCGTCAGCACGACGGCGTGGTGATGATCTTGATGTACTACTGTCGCAGGGCTTCGCCTAAGCACCGCTACAATATTATCGAGGACTATGGTGGAAGGGGGCACCACACACGGCTAAGAATATGATCATGTGGATCAACTTGTGTGTCTAGGGGTGCCCCTGCCCCCGTATATAAAGGAGCAAGGGGAGGAGGCCGGCCGGCCCCTATGGCGCGCCAAGGAGGAGTCCTCCTCCTAGTAGGAGTAGGACTCCTACTAGGAGGGGGAAAGAAGTGGGGAGGGAGAAGGAAAGGGGGGCGCCGCCCCCCCCTCTCCTAGTCCAATTCGGACCAGGGGGAGGAGGCGCGCGGCCCACCTTTGGCTGCCCCTCTCTCTCTCTCCACTAAGGCCCATATGGCCCATTACTTCTCCCGGGGGGGTTCCGGTAACCCTCCGGCTCTCCGGTTTTCTCCGAAATCACCCGGAACACTTCCGGTGTCCGAATATAGCCGTCCAATATATCAATATTTATGTCTCGGCCATTTCGAGACTCCTTGTCATGTCCGTGATCACATCCGGGACTCCGAACAACCTTCGGTACATCAAAATGCATAAACTCATAATATAACTGTCATCGTAACCTTAAGCGTGCGGACCCTACGGGTTCGAGAACAATGTAGACATGACCGAGACACGTCTCCGGTAAATAACCAATAGCGGAACCTGGATGCTCATATTGACTCCTACATATTCTACGAAGATCTTTTATCGGTCAGACCGCATAACAACATACGTTGTTCCCTTTGTCATCGGTATGTTACTTGCCCGAGATTCGATCGTCGGTATCCTATACCTAGTTCAATCTCGTTACCGGCAAGTCTCTTTACTCGTTCTGTAATACATCATCCCGCAACTAACTCATTAGTTGCAATGCTTGCAAGGCTTAAGTGATGTGCATTACCGAGAGGGCCCAGAGATACCTCTCCGACAATCGGAGTGACAAATCCTAATCTCGAAATACGCCAACCCAACATGTACCTTTGGAGACACCTGTAGAGCTCCTTTATAATCACCCAGCTACGTTGTGATGTTTGGTAGCACACAAAGTGTTCCTCTGGCAAACGGGAGTTGCATAATCTCATAGTCATAGGAACATGTATAAGTCATGAAGAAAGCAATAGCAACATACTAAATGATCGGGTGCTAAGCTAATGGAATGGGTCATGTCAATCAGATCATTCAACTAATGATGTGATCCCGTTAATCAAATAACAACTCTTTGTCCATGGTTAGGAAACATAACCATCTTTGATTAACGAGCTAGTCAAGTAGAGGCATACTAGTGACACTCTGTTTGTCTATGTATTCACACATGTATTATGTTTCCGGTTAATACAATTCTAGCATGAATAATAAACTTTTATCATGATATAAGGAAATAAATAATAACTTTATTATTGCCTCTAGAGCATATTTCCTTCAGACTCCCACTTGCACTAGAGTCAATAATCTAGATTACACAGTAATGATTCTAACACCCATGGAGCCTTGGTGTTGATCATATTTTGCTCGTGGAAGAGGCTTAGTCAACGGGTCTGAAACATTCAGATCCGTATGTATCTTGCAAATCTCTATGTCTCCCACCTGGACTAGATCCCAGATGGAATTGAAGCGTCTCTTGATGTGCTTGGTTCTCTTGTGAAATCTGGATTCCTTCGCCAAGGCAATTGCACCAGTATTGTCACAAAAGATTTTCATTGGACCCGATGCACTAGGTATGACACCTAGATCGGATATGAACTCCTTCATACAGACTCCTTCATTCGCTGCTTCCGAAGCAGCTATGTATTCCGCTTCACACGTAGATCCCGCCACGACGCTCAGTTTAGAACTGCACCAACTGACAGGTCCACCGTTTAATGTAAACACGTATCCGGTTTGCGATTTAGAATCGTCCGGATCAGTGTCAAAGCTTGCATCAACGTAGCTATTTACGACGAGCTCTTTGTCACCTCCATATACGAGAAACATATCCTTAGTCCTTTTTAGGTACTTCAGGATGTTCTTGACCGCTGTCCAGTGATCCACTCCTGGATTACTTTGGTACCTCCCTGCTAGACTTATAGCAAGGCACACATCAGGTCTGGTACACAGCATTGCATACATGATAGAGCCTATGGCTGAAGCATAGGGAACATCTTTCATTTTCTCTCTATCTTCTGCAGTGGTTGGGCATTGAGTCTGACTCAACTTCACACCTTGTAACACAGGCAAGAACCCTTTCTTTGCTTGATCCATTTTGAACTTCTTCAAAATCTTGTCAAGGTATGTGCTTTGTGAAAGTCCAATTAAACGTCTTGATCTATCTCTATAGATCTTTATGCCTAATATGTAAGCAGCTTCACCGAGGTCTTTCATTGAAAAACTCTTATTCAAGTATCCCTTTATGCTATCCAGAAATTCTATATCATTTCCAATCAGTAATATGTCATCCACATATAATATCAGAAATGCTACAGAGCTCCCACTCACTTTCTTGTGAATACAGGCTTCTCCAAAAGTCTGTATAAAACCAAATGCTTTGATCACACTATCAAAGCGTTTATCCCAACTCCGAAAGGCTTGCACCAGTCCATAAATGGATTGTTGGAGCTTGCACACTTTGTTAGCTCCCTTTGGATCGACAAAACCTTCCGGTTGCATCATATACAACTCTTCTTCCAGAAATCCATTCAGGAATGCAGTTTTGACATCCATCTGCCAAATTTCATAATCATAAAATGCGGCAATTGCTAACATGATTCGGACAGACTTAAGCATCGCTACGGGTGAGAAGGTCTCATCGTAGTCAACCCCTTGAACTTGCCGAAACCCTTTTGCGACAAGTCGAGCTTTGTAGACAGTAATATTACCGCCGGCATCAGTCTTCTTCTTGAAGATCCATTTATTCTCAATTGCTTGCCGATCATTGGGCAAGTCAACCAAAGTCCATACTTTGTTCTCATACATGGATCCCATCTCAGATTTCATGGCTTCAAACCATTTTGCGGAATCTGGGCTCACCATCGCTTCTTCATAGTTCGTAGGTTCATCATGATCTAGTAGCATGACTTCCAGAACTGGATTACCGTACCACTCTGGCGCGGATCTCACTCTGGTTGATCTACGAGGTTCAGTAGTATCTTGTTCTAAAGTTTCATGATCATTATCATTAGCTTCCTCACTAATTGGTGTAGGTGTCACAGAAACAGTTTTCTGTGATGCACTACTTTCCAATAAGGAAGCAGGTACAGTTACCTCGTCAAGTTCTACTTTCCTCCCACTCACTTCTTTTGAGAGAAACTCCTTCTCTAGAAAGTTTCTGAACTTAGCAACAAAAGTCTTGCCCTCGGATCTGTGATAGAAGGTGTATCCAATAGTCTCCTTTGGATATCCTATGAAGACACATTTCTCCGATTTGGGTTCGAGCTTATCAGGTTGAAGCTTTTTCACATAAGCATCGCAGCCCCAAACTTTTAGAAACGACAATTTTGGTTTCTTGCCAAACCATAGTTCATAAGGCGTCGTCTCAACGGATTTTGATGGTGCCCTATTTAACGTGAATGCGGCCGTCTCCAAAGCATAACCCCAAAACGATAGCGGTAAATCAGTAAGAGACATCATAGATCGCACCATATCTAGTAAAGTACGATTACGACGTTCAGACACACCATTACGCTTGGTGTTCCGGGTGGCGTGAGTTGCGAAACTATTCTGCATTGTTTCAAATATACACCAAACTCGTAACTCAAATATTCTCCTCCACGATCAGATCATAGAAACTTTATTTTCTTGTTACGATGATTTTCAACTCCACTCTGAAATTCTTTGAACTTTTCAAACGTTTCAGACTTATGTTTCATTAAGTAGATATACCCATATCTGCTTAAGTCATCTGTGAAGGTGAGAAAATAACGATATCCGCCACGAGCCTCAATATTCATCGGACCACATACATCTGTATGTATGATTTCCAACAAATCTGTTGCTCTCTCTATAGTACCGGAGAATGCCGTTTTAGTCATCTTGCCCATGAGGCACGGTTCGCAAGTACCAAGTGATTCATAATCAAGTGGTTCCAAAAGTCCATCAGTATGGAGTTTCTTCATGCGCTTTATACCGATATGACCTAAACGGCAGTGCCACAAATAAGTTGCACTATCATTATCAACTCTGCGTCTTTTGGCTTCAACATTATGAATATGTGTGTTACTACTATCGAGATTCAATAAGAATAGACCACTCTTCAAGGGTGCATGACCATAAAATATATTACTCATATAAATAGAACAACCATTATTCTCTGATTTAAATGAATAACCGTCTTGCATCGAACAAGATCCAGATATAATGTTCATGCTTAACGCTGGCACCAAATAACAATTATTTAGGTCTAATATTAATCCCGAAGGTAGATGTAGAGGTAGCGTGCCGACCGCGATCACATCGACTTTGGAACCGTTTCCCACGCACATCGTCACCTCGTCCTTAGCCAATCTTCGCTTAATTCGTAGTCCCTGTTTCGAGTTGCAAATATTAGCAACAGAACCAGTATCAAATACCCAGGTGCTACCGCGAGCATTAGTAAGGTACACATCAATAACATGTATATCACATATACCTTTGTTCACCTTGCCATCCTTCTTATCCGCCAAATACTTGGGGCAGTTCTGTTTCCAGTGACCAGTCTGCTTGCAGTAGAAGCACTCAGTTTCAGGCTTACGTCCAGACTTGGGTTTTTTCTCTTGAGCAGCAACTTGCTTGCTGTTCTTCTTGAAGTTCCCCTTCTTCTTCCCTTTGCCCTTTTTCTTGAAACTAGTGGTCTTGTTGACCATCAACACTTGATGCTCCTTTTTGATTTCTACATCCACAGCTTTCAGCATTGCGAAGAGCTCGGGAATAGTCTTATTCATCCCTTGCATATTATAGTTCATCACGAAGCTCTTGTAGCTTGGTGGTAGTGATTGGAGAATTCTGTCAATGACGCAATCATCTGGAAGATTAACTCCCATTTGAATCAAGTGATTATTATACCCAGACATTTTGAGTATATGCTCACTGATAGAACTGTTCTCCTCCATCTTGCAGCTATAGAACTTATTGGAGACTTCATATCTCTCAATCCGGGCATTTGCTTGAAATATTAACTTCAACTCCTGGAACATCTCATATGCTCCATGACGTTCAAAACGTCGTTGAAGTCCCGGTTCTAAGTCGTAAAGCATGGCACACTGAACTATCGAGTAGTCATCAGCTTTGCTCTGCCAGACGTTCACAACATCTGGTGTTGCTCCAGCAGCAGGCATGGCACCCAGCGGTGCTTCCAGGACGTAATTCTTCTGTGCTGCAATGAGGATAATCCTCAAGTTACGGACCCAGTCCGTGTAATTGCTACCATCATCTTTCAACTTTGCTTTCTCAAGGAACGCATTAAAATTCAACGGGACAACAACATTGGCCATTTATCTACAATCATACATAAACAAGCAAGATACTATCAGGTACTAAGTTCATGATAAATTTAGGTTCAATTAATCATATTACTTAAAGAACTCCCACTTAGATAGACATCCCTCTAATTCTCTAAGTGATTACGTGATCCAAATCAACTAAACCATGTCCGATCATCACGTGATATGGAGTAGTTTCATTGGTGAACATCACTATGTTGATCATATCTACTATATGATTCACGCTCGACCTTTCGGTCTCCGTGTTCCGAGGCCATATCTGTATATGCTTGGCTCGTCAAGTATAACCTGAGTATTCCGCGTGTGCAACTGTTTTGCACCCGTTGTATTTGAACGTAGAGCCTATCACACCCGATCATCACGTGGTGTCTCAGCACGAAGAACTTTCGCAACGGTGCATACTCAGGGAGAACACTTCTTGATAATTTAGTGAGAGATCATCTTATAATGCTACCGTCAATCAAAGCAAGATAAGATGCATAAAAGATAAACATCACATGCAATCAATATAAGTGATATGATATGGCCATCATCATCTTGTGCTTGTGATCTCCATCTCCGAAGCACCATCATGATCACCATCATCACCGGCGCGACACCTTGATCTCCATCGTAGCATCGTTGTCGTCTCGCCAATCTTATGCTTCCACGACTATCGCTACCGCTTAGTGATAAAGTAAAGCATTACAGCGCTATTGCACTACATACAATAAAGCGACAACCATATGGCTCCTGCCAGTTGCCGATAACTCGGTTACAAAACATGATCATCTCATACAATAAAATTTAGCATCATGTCTTGACCATATCACATCACAACATGCTCTGCAAAAACAAGTTAGACGTCCTCTACTTTGTTGTTGCATGTTTTACGTGGCTGCTACGGGCTTAAGCAAGAACCAATCTTACCTACGCATCAAAACCACAACGATGGTTTGTCAAGTTGGTGATGTTTTAACCTTCACAAGGACCGGGCGTAGCCACACTCGGTTCAACTAAAGTTGGAGAAACTGTCACCCGCAAGCCACCTATGTGCAAAGCACGTCGGGAGAACCGGTCTCGCGTAAGCGTACGCGTAATGTCGGTCCGGACCGCTTCGTCCAACAATACCGCCGAACCAAAGTATGACATGCTGGTAAGCAGTATGACTTATATCGCCCACAACTCACTTGTGTTCTACTCGTGCATATAACATCAACATATAAAACCTAGGCTCGGATGCCACTGTTGGGGAACGTAGTAATTTCAAAAAATTTCCTACGCACACGCAAGATCATGGTGATGCATAGCAACGAGAGGGGAGAGTGTGATCTACGTACCCTTGTAGATCGACAACGGAAGCGTTAACTTGGTTGATGAGTCGTACGTCACGACCCGACCGATCAAGCACCGAAACTACGGCACCTCCGAGTTCTAGCACATGTTCAGCTCGATGACGATCCCCGGACTCCGATCCAGCAAAGTGTCGGGGAAGAGTTCCGTCAGCACGACGGCGTGGTGACGATCTTGATGTACTACTGTCGCAGGGCTTCGCCTAAGCACCGCTACAATATTATCGAGGACTATGGTGGAAGGGGGCACCGCACACGGCTAAGAATATGATCACGTGGATCAACTTGTGTGTCTAGGGGTGCCCCCTGCCCCCGTATATAAAGGAGCAAGGGGAGGAGGCCGGCCGACCCCTATGGCGCGCCAAGGAGGAGTCCTCCTCCTAGTAGGAGTAGGACTCCTACTAGGAGGGGGAAAGAAGTGGGGAGGGAGAAGGAAAAGGGGGAGCCGCCCCCCCTCTCCTAGTCCAATTCGGACCAGGGGGGAGGAGGCGCGCGGCCCACCTTTGGCTGCCCCTCTCTCTCTCCACTAAGGCCCAAATGGCCCATTACTTCTCCCGAGGGGGGGGGGGGGGTTCCGGTAACCCTCCGGCTCTCCGGTTTTCTCCGAAATCACTCGGAACACTTCCGGTGTCCGAATATAGCCGTCCAATATATCAATCTTTATGTCTCGACCATTTCGAGACTCCTCGTCATGTCCGTGATCACATCCGGGACTCCGAACAACCTTCGGTACATCAAAATGCATAAACTCATAATATAACTGTCATCGTAACCTTAAGCGTGCGGACCCTACGGGTTCAAGAACAATGTAGACATGACCGAGACACGTCTCCGGTCAATAACCAATAGCGGAACCTGGATGCTCATATTGGCTCCTACATATTCTACGAAGATCTTTTATCGGTCAGACCGCATAACAACATACGTTGTTCCCTTTGTCATCGGTATGTTACTTGCTCGAGATTCGATCGTCGGTATCCTATACCTAGTTCAATCTCGTTACTGGCAAGTCTCTTTACTCGTTCTGTAATACATCATCCCGCAACTAACTCATTAGTTGCAATGCTTGCAAGGCTTAAGTGATGTGCATTACCGAGAGGGCCCAGAGATACCTCTCCGACAATCGGAGTGACAAATCCTAATCTCGAAATACGCCAACCCAACATGTACCTTTGGAGACACCTGTAGAGCTCCTTTATAATCACCCAGTTACATTGTGACGTTTGGTAGCACACAAAGTGTTCCTCTGGCAAACGGGAGTTGCATAATCTCATAGTCATAGGAACATGTATAAGTCATGAAGAAAGCAATAGCAACATACTAAACGATCGGGTGCTAAGCTAATGGAATGGGTCATGTCAATCAGATCATTCAACTAATGATGTGATCCCATTAATCAAATGACAACTCTTTGTCCATGGTTAGGAAACATAACCATCTTTGATTAACGAGCTAGTCAAGTAGAGGCATACTAGTGACACTCTGTTTGTCTATGTATTCACACATGTATTATGTTTCCGGTTAATACAATTCTAGCATGAATAATAAACTTTTATCACGATATAAGGAAATAAATAATAACTTTATTATTGCCTCTAGGGCATATTTCCTTCATTAGCTTCCAAGTTCTCTGACATTTTGGAAACAAGAATCTCATCTGATAGAGCCCACACGCAGCGGGACATCGTGCACGACACTAGTGCATGTCTTCATGAGTCAACATAGCCGCACAGAGGACATGTAGACTGTACCGCCATCTTACGCCTATGTAAAGTGTCCGTCGTTGGTAGCGAGTGATGAGCAAGCCTCCAAAGAAATATCCCGACCTTCGACGACACTTTTAGCCTCCATAAGAACACCATGGTTTTTCCTCCTGTTCAACATTAGAGGATCCACTCCTTCCTTCGAGCCACTCTTCCCTCTGTAGCTTAGTTTTTTGGAGGAATTTATAAGCCGAACTAACAGTGAAGTTTCCTTTCTTCTCTGGATACCATGCCCAGAAGTCTGGTATGTTGTGAGTGCAAACAGAGATTTTTAATATAGCATTGGCATCAATAGGAAGTAAAACATTACGGATCAGGGCCTCATTCCATGATGCTGTCGCCGGGATTAGGAGCTTTGACATGTACCTTGGAGGGCTTGCCACTAGCGACGTGATCGGCCGTGGTGTCATCTCCTTCGGTATCCATTTGTCAGCCCAAATATCTGTCGTTTGCCCATTGCCAATCCGCCGTATAATGCCTTGCTGTAGTAAATCTCTCCCTTCCAAGATAGCACGCCAAATCTGGGAGGGTCTAGCGCCCAACTCCGCATTAAGAATTAGACTTATCCGGATAGTAAACAACTTTCAGAATTCTTGCACTCAAACTTGTTGGTTCCTCCAGGAGCCTCCATGCTTGTCTAGCAAGCAAAGCCAAATTAAAAATCTCGAGATCCCTAAAGCCAAGGCCTCCCAAATGTTTTGGCCGAGTCATCACGTCCCAAGATACCCAAGCCGGCTTTTCGCTCGCCTTGCTTGCACCCCCCACCAGAATTTCGTGATAATAGACTTGATGTGATCACACAATCCCCTAGGGACCTTAAAGCATGACATAGAGTAAACCGGGATGGCTTGGGCTACTGACTTAATGAGAACATCTTTGCCGCCAGCTGAAAGGCACTTGCTCATCCAACCCTTAACCTTGTCCCAAACCCTGTCGCTCAAATATTTGAACGTCCCCTTCTTCGAGTGACCAACATCAGTTGGCATACCCAAATATCTGTCGCTCAAAGATTCGTTATGAACCTGCAGAAATCCCTTGACAGCATCTCGTACTATCTCAGGACAGCCCTTGCTGAAAAATATTGATGATTTCTCTTTATTTATTCGCTGTCCCGATGCCATGCAATAAATATTCAATAGGTTTGAAACTTCCTCTGCTCCATTAACACTTGCCCTGAAAAACAACAGGCTATCATCCGCGAATAAAAGATGATTCACCGCCGGTGTCGACGGTGCCACCTTAATGCCGCTGAGCTGGGATGATTCATTCAGAGAATTCAACAGGCACGAAAGGCCCTCCGCTGCTATCAAGAAAAGGTAAGGAGAGATTGGATCTCCCTGTCGAATACCCCTTGTGGGTTTAAACTCTTCTGACTTCACACCATTAAACATGACAGAAAACGATACTGAGCTCACCATATCCATCACTACATTCACCCAAGGTGCAGCAAAGCCCAGTTTCTCCATGATTGACTTCAAGTAAGACCACTCCACGCGGTCATATGCCTTCATCATGTCAAGTTTAAGTGCCGCAAAAACATTGTTCTTTGATCTCTTTCGCTTCATAAAATGCAAACACTCATACGCCGAGATTATGTTGTTGGTAATCAGCCTACCAGGAACGAATGCCGACTGCTCATCTGATATTATCTCTGGGAGGATCAACTTTAGTCGGTTTGCCAGCACCTTTGAGGCTATCTTATAAAACACATTACATAAGCTTATAGGACGAAATTGAGTTAATAACGTTGGATTTGATACCTTCGGAATTAGTACCAACAATGTATCATTTACGGAGGCAGGGCTTTCCTCCCCCTTCACAATAGCTAGCACTGCCTTTGTTACCGCATCTCCGCAGACATCCCAATGTTTCTGAAAGAAGTGAGCAGGGAAACCGTCAGGACCTGGAGCATTTGTTGGGAACATTTGGAACAACACAGTCTTGACCTCCTTAGCTTCGTAAGGGCCCAGCAGAATTTCGTTCATTGTCGGAGTAACTCTCACCGGCACATGCTGGAGAACCTCGTCTACCCCTTGGACTCCTTCTGAGGTGTAGAGCTGTTTATAAAACTCAAGTGCCATTTGCTGCATTTCTGTTGGGTCATTAGTTACTTGCCCACTTGGACGTTCCAGCGCCTTGATCAGATTCTTCCTCCGGCGCATCGAAGCTCTCATATGGAAAAAGAGTGAGTTTCGGTCTCCAGCCGATAGCCACTCCACTCGAGATCGTTGTCTCCACGTCAACTCTTCCCTCAGGTAAAGCAGAAGGACAACGATCATTAATCTTCACTTCCGCATGCGACGGGCCCTCCCGCATCCTATCATTGCGCAGACGATCCAGTTCTGTTTTCAGGCAGCGAATCTCACCCTTTACACTTCCAAAAGTGGATCGAGACCATGCACCCAAGTTACATGGCAGCGCCTCGAGGTTCGCACGCACTTCACTCACCCGCGGATTATGGCCGTTCAAATCCCACCCTGCCTGAACTGCAGCTTTGAGGTCGGGATGGGTATCCCACATTACCTCATAGCGAAATTGTTTTGCTTTCTTTCCTCCCCCGCTTGGTTGTGCTAAGTGTAGCAGAACGCCTGAATGGTCAGACGTAGCAGCTGTGATATGTTCAACAGCGGCAGACGAAAACATCCTGCACAACTCAACCGAGCCCAGTGCTCTATCTAACCTGACGCGGGTATAAGAGCCGCCGGTTACTCTCTTCTCATATGTCCATCTTGTTCCTTTGAAGCCCAGATCGACCAAACCACATACATCAACAGCATCTCTGAAGCCCTGGATTTGTGCCTGACTCCTCGAGCCAATGCCATCATGCTCGTCATGCTTCAGGACCTCATTAAAATCCCCTATGCACATCCAAGGCAACTCTTGGAGGGTGGATAAGTTCTTCATTGTATCCCAAATGTGACGACGTAGGTGGGTTTGTGCTTCCCCGTAGAAACATGAAAGTCTCCACGGCTGGTCCCCCATGCCGGTAACTCTACCATCGATATGATACCTCGAGTAGCCCAAAACCTCGATGTTTATTTCATTATTCCAGAACATAGCTAAACCTCCACTTCTACCGGAGGCATCCACAGCAAAAGAACTATCAAAACCTAAAGTACTTTTTAGATTTTCAACTCTCTCCCCAATCAGCTGGGTTTCTACTATACAAAGTACTCTAGGGGCAAGCTTATTTGCAAATTCACGCAGTTCTTGAATTGTCGGGTCGCTGTCAATCCCCCGACAATTCCAGCAAAACACACTCATTGCGTCTGGCGGTCCTCCACCGGGGAGGCCGCCATTCTCGCGTCCGAGTTCTTCCCTACATGAGGGTTCTTCATCACACCACCGCTGCCTGTCTTCTCACTCTGGGTTGTCAGCCTAGACCTTTTTGGATCCTGTTTCGGCGGGGGGCTGAGAGGCACCGCCGCCCCGTTGGGTTTAGTAGCCAGGGAAAGCTCCATACCCATAGTGGCCTTGGCTTGCGGTGAGCCCGTGACTTGATCAGAAGTTCTTTTGCGGTTGGCGTCATTCACGTCCATATCCACCTCCTCATGTTCCTGCATGATATCCTCGCCGTGTTCAACATCAGAAGCAGAAGGCTGATCATAGTTTCTTGCTCTCTGATTCCTGCTCCTGCGCCGAGTCCCCCAAGCTGTTGTCGCTGGCGCACGAAGGTTTTTGAAAACCAGGGCAGAGGGAGGATGAACCCCGTCCCCATGCTCCTTAAATTTATGTCCCATCATACCACAAACCTGGCACCAATCTGGTAAGCGTTCGTACTTGACAGCAAAGATCTATCGTTCACCTCCCCGGATCAGAGATATAGCTTTTTTCAGAGGGTTATGTACATCAAGTCGGACCCTGACTCGGTAGAAATTCCATTCGAAATCAAAAGAAGACGGCTCTGAATCCACGAACTCGCCGATCTTCGAGGCCAGCGCCTTAACCTTGCCATGGAACGCTATTGGGAGCTCAATAATCCGGGCCCAAATTTCAATCGTGCAAAGCGGCTTGGAGTATCCATCGTACGGGGCGATGACCACGGGATTGCCCCTAAAGTGCCATGGCCCTCCTTGTGTGACCCGCTCCCAGTCACCTAAGCAGTCAAATTGCATCTGGAAGAGATTCTCCTCGAGGGTTTTGATCTTAACTGGCCGAGCTAGATCCCATGCAGTTTTGATGTTCCGAAAAAACCAGTACGAGCTGAAACCCTTATCCATGTGGACTCGGGCCAAAATCATCCAGCGCAGTGCCTCCTCCGCCGGCTCGTCCTCATCCTCAAAGATCACGTCGTCGAGGTCGTCCTCCTTCAGAGCCAATTCCTTCATCAATTCTTCCAAGTTGCCCTTCCCCTTGTGGCCTGATCCCGACGAACTTCCGCCGCTCGCCATGCCAGCCTCAAGGGCAGATCGATCTCCGGTGTCTATGGCGACCCGTAGACTCTAAACCCCTCCAAGAGCTGATCCCGAAACCAGGTTGGGAGCCCTGGCTCCGATCTCAGTTCAGATCGAGGGGAAAGACGGTAGATTCTCAACGTCGCCAAAGGCGGCATGAGGAGGATAAACCCTAGCTGTAGGGAAAAGATGAACTCTCCCTAGGCCTGCTATACCTAATACGCCGCCCCGGCCCCGCCCCCTCAGATTTCGGCCAAGCGAGCGGGCATTTACTTCCAGTAGTCCAATGGAATTCGGGCAGAAAGGAAGTGTAAGCGAGAAAACAAAAACAAAAACAAAAATCGTCGACAGCAGGATTCGAACCTGCGCAGGCAAAGCCCAACAGATTTCGAGTCTGTCTCCTTAACCACTCGGACATATCGACTTACTTGTTGGAGTCCGCAAGAACAAATAACATGTTCTGTTGAGCTATCATTCGCGCCAAGACCAGACCACCGCCTCCAAGAGCAACGGTGCCCGAATCCATCCAGGCCGGACTCTCTCGCCCAAACTATTCCATGCATGCATGTGCGTTCCCGCCATTTCGCTTTCACATTCCTTTCGTTTTCGTCTCCTTTCTCCACAGTCCTGCACCGAAGGGAACACGGCCAGCCCCGCCACATGGTCCTCGGCGGCTCCATCTCCGGCTCCCCGTAAAAGGCAAGAACAGCGCGCGACAGGCACGGGACCCCCGCTCTTTCGCCGTTGCCATATTCTGGCACCTCACGTCCTAGCTAGCCGCTAAACTATCAGCCACACTACGCTAGCAGCTAGCATTACCAGCAGATAGATCTAATCATCGTCGGTTTGACGCTGGAGACATGATCGGGTCCGCGGAATTCAGAACCGATCCAATGGCCAACCAACCCAGTCTAATCCCGCTGTCTGCTGCTAACTCCCTCCGCCGCTGCCCCTCCGTGTGACATTTCTCGTTGTTTAATCTCCCCTGGCTCCATCCGGTCTAGGCTTTTCCCTGGCACGTCCCGTCTGTCATGCCCTCGCTCGATCGATCGTCTTTGGGCCATCATTGTTAATCCCGTCTTATCTGTCGAGAACCTTCCCCCTTTTCCCCGTTCTTCCATCAAAACTAGTAGTAGCTCATTTTGCTTGTGTTTTTTGTTTTCATTTTTCTTTTCCGCGGAGGGAGGAGTGATTAGGATTGCTTGCGTTGAGCAGCGGTGCAGCATATATAAAGCCGGAGCAAGATGTCCAGATTAAGTTTTGCTTTTATACAATTGGGCTCCGTTCCTCCACGCCGTTGCCTCCCAGTCTCTGGTAGTCGCATGCACTGCGTGGGATCGACAGTTCCAAGAAGCTAGCGAAGCTGGTCAGGGGATTGCAGACGCACGGACGCGTATGTTATCGAGAGCTAGTGGCACTAAACAAATCGCCGTCGTCGATGCCCTTGTCCTCCTCCTGGCCTCGATCGCCGGCCAAAGCATGGAGTGCAAAGGTTTTTAGCACGCAGTGGACAATGCACTTTGATTGTCCCTGCAATTACTCGCTCGCTCTAGAGGCAAGATTATGAGATTACACAATGGCCTCCCCTTATTCTATCCGGGATAGGCTTGATGCTGCTCAGGGAGAGGGGGCAGGGGAAAGCAAGTCTGCACGGGAAAAAATGATGCTGTCAGAAGGTAATTTCGCCGCATGGGCGCTAATCATCAGTCACCAGCTGAACATCACCCAAGTCGCCGTGCCAATCATAGTTGCACTCGCTTTTACCGGTAGACACCGCGCATCCGTCGTACAGATACACTGATGATCACCGCGATACGATCGTCGCAGTGCAGACTACCACGCGGAAAAGCAGGGGGAGATAGGTAGATTCAGCCGCTCCGCCGGTGATTGACGCAGCTTTTTGGCCGATCCGCTGCCTGCCGGGAGGATCCTATGCTCCATTTGGCGCACCTGAACGCATGGCCTGAGTATACAATACTATCTTACTGCACAGTTCTTCCTCGGAACTGAAGAATTTGGAGTCGAAGACCAAGGCTTGACGGCACGTACGGTACCCAGAAGAAAAACATACTCCATCTAGCTTGCTAGAGCTAGATTTGGTTTTTTATATACTGGATGGATTCCCTACAAGTTATCCAAAATTTAGTTGAATGTTGGTTAGGAGTTGGCGGCCTCTGGTAGGGGTACCGGACAATTACTTCCTCAGACATAGTTAAATGGCATGTTGGGGAAGGGTACTCCGTCTCATGTGGCAGCCCAGGTGGCCGGGCTCGTGCCATGTCCCTTTGCGCGCAGCAGACAGCCTATCTTGCGTTGTACCCATGCATGCACGCTGATGCATCATGCTAGGAAATAGGCCAGTGGCATTGCGCCGTGGAGCTGCTTAAAACGCTCAATTAGTAATTAGATTATGTATATGTTATCATGGACACACTGATGACGATAATTAGACCATGCAGTGCGCTTATCCTGGAAATCAGTACACCATCTGATGTTGGAGTGGATTCAGATGGAGAGCAGCCTGTACAATTGAGTGTACAATGGTTCAATGCGGAGAGAGAGAGTGTGTGTGTGCGCACGATGGTCATGTGGTTGCAGTAGAGCAGTAGGACCCCTGCTGCCTTGGAGCCTCAAAAGGCCACGCCTCCCTGTCGTCCGCACACCACACATACATTCACTTGCAAAATAATATTCTTGCTTCCCCGTAGCAGCAAACAAATTCTCCCTTGGGGCATTCTTTTTCCCATTGCAAGCAAAGGGATGTGCTTTGCTTCCCCCATTCTCCTCATCCCATCTCATCTCCTTGGTTCTCCCCCGTTCCAAATGCCTTGCCATTTTCTGAGCAAGCACGAAATCACTTTGTGAATTGCTCCTCCTCATGTCGTGTCACATCACGGTTCACAACTTCACATGCCAAGATGCGGTGCCGGGCAGATAGAAACGGGCGCGCTCCAGCAGGAGCAGCAGTGCAATCCTGCCATCTTACCTGAGCCGCCTGACACGCACCCCCATTATTGACACTGACTTTCAAAATCTGATTGGGGATCCTGCGCGAGGCCGAGGCCAGACCCTCCATCTACACTTCTTTTCATGCGCCTCTTTCCCTTTCTCTAGCTGCTAGCTTTGCCTTTCCCTTGGCCCCCTTCTGTATCATTTCCATCTCCTTTCTTCCTCCTCTACTCTGCTTTGCTCTACTGCAAATCAATCCGCTACAATGGTCGTAGGGTCATGTGGTTGATGTGCATGGGGATGAGGAGCCGCTGCTTTGATTTTGAGGTGCCCGGCCCAAACATGATTCTGTGATTATTTTTCTGCACCATTCTCTCTTGCAGCAGCCTTCCCTCTCACCGGTCTCGTGCATCATCAGGCTGTTGAATCTCTGTAGAAGAAGGTGGGCAGCCCCCAAGGCCAAGCCCGCCCACGCTCTTTTTGTTCTCCCACCTTTTCCTTTTGTTCCTCCCCCTCTTGACCACTCCTCCCCTCCCCCCCCACCACCATTGCCCGACTGAGATCTCCTCCCTTTAAGTAGATACAGAGAGACGTCCTATATCCAATTCCAAGCTATATTGCTCCTCCGTCTTGTAGGGTTCTTGCATTTTGCTCGAGAACTGGACGCAGGCAAACAGGCAGTTGATGCTTCTTCTCTTCTTGGCTGCTGCAGGGAGGAAGTACCGCTAAAGGTGAGCTTCTTTTGCCTGCAATTTGGTGTTCCTGACTCCCCGGGGTTCAAGAATGAGTACTTGCAACTATACTTGGGTTTCAGCCTCAGCCCGTCCTTCTGCTTCCCTGCTCTTCTCCTTTTTCTGTATGCTTTTCAGCTTTATTCTTGACTTGATGAGAGACAGAAACAAACAGGATACTCTACATTTTACTTTCTTCCATAGCAGTGTGATTAGTATGCGTGTGCGTGGTGTGATGGCATTGCAGTTACCAATTCCGGACACCTGGTTCGGATTGCCACACCAGAGTGCTTATCCAACCAAATCTTGCTTACGCAAAAAACAAATGTCATAGAGTGGAAGGTGCCAGCCGTGCCGCAAGTTTCTTATAGTTTTCTACCTCTTCACATGTAGAACGTGATGCGTCTTCAGGGGCGTCACATGCGCATGGCGAGCAGATAAGGGAGGGCACGGTGAACTCAGCGCCCGCATTTCCCCTGCCTAGGCGGTGGAGCTAGCACAACTGAAGAACCGAGCCAAGATCACGGAGGAGCCGTGCGAGCGAGCAATCGGTCGTCTAGCTCGATAGCCATGAGCAGCTTCGCGGGGCAGCAGTCGAGGCCGTGGATGGGGGACGCCGCCGCCGCCACCCCGTCGGGCGACGCGAGGGACGACGGCGCCTCCTCCATGAAGGACATCGGCTCCTCCACCAACGCCAGCGCCATCTCCTTCGGCTTCGCCGCCACCGCCATCCTCATCGCCATGTTCCTCCTCATGGCCATCTTCGAGCACCTCATCAAGCCCGGATGGGCGGCCTCCCGGGGCTCCCGCGACGACGGCGACGGCGACGTCCACGGGCGCCGCGCCCAGCCGCCGCACTCGCACCCCGGCAGGCACCCGCGCGACCACGGCTCGCCGGAGAAGCTCCCGCCTCCGCCCAAGGTGAGTAAAGAAAGATTCTGGCCTCCGCGAGCTGCTTTGCTTGTGCTCTGCTCATGCGTGGCCGTGCGTCCGGTTCACGTGCGCCGTGTCAGCGGTGACAAGAGGACGGACGTACACGTCGTGTCGCGCCCGTGTCTGCAGTAGCTGCATGACTACGTGCGTGGTACGGGCGCGTTGCTGTCTCACCTGAACCTGAATCAATCCCTGATGATTATCTATCTTTTGCACTGCGTTTGCAGATGGAGGCCGTGGTGGCGGCGGCGGACCTGACGGTGGTGATGCCGGGGCAGCGGTACCCGACGTTCCTGGCGCAACCGGCGCCCCTCCTGCTTCCTTGCACGAGAGAAGGCGTGCGTTGGCCGCCGCACCATGACCATCGCCGCCCCTTTCTGCCGCCATGACCGTCTTCAGGCGGATACGTGCGTGTCTGTCGTGTTTGCCCGTGATCTGTATAGAGCTAGAGCGAGTGTATGGTGAGAAACGCCGGAGTTGCTGGTATGTGCGCGAAGGAAAATGCTGGACTGATGGTAGTAGATGAGCAGCGTTCAGTTCATGTCTAGTTAGTCTCGCCTCTGGGTCGAATGCCGTTCTTCATGTTATGATCTTCCATCTGGATGAGTGGATCGAGTGGCATTCTTCTAATCTGTTTTTTTTTTTGCGAGTTCTTCTAATCTGATTAACGGTGTCTCAAAAGGTTCCTCCTCAAATATCAGGAATTAAAGAAAAGTGGAGCTAACAGAATCCTCAAACTTAGGGCATCTCCAACAGCAGCCGTAATTTTTCTTCCACTTCCGTCAACGGACAGGGGATCAGTCCGTGGACGCAGATGCAGGAGGACGCCATATATTTCAAACCGGATTTTAACTAACCGGGCAAAATTCATGCAAAATGGGTGGTATTTAGCAAAATTTGGGTAGAAAATAACACATACCGTCCATACATAGCATGCAAACAATGTCTCCAATTCGACTAGATCCCAGATGTCCAACAAGTTTTTCATAAACGGATCATGACGTTTCACACATATTCCCCCTTCAACTTTATCCAACAGTGTGGCTATCCCTCTGCCCTGTGGTACACCATGGCGGCGCGTGTGGATTACATATAATGTGTAGACCAACATTGAGTGAATGAATCAATCAACAAGTTGAGCAAGAGGAAGTAAAACTTACCATCCAGTCCATGTCCTCGTGCAATGACCACCTTGCCTCGAGATGACTAACCAAGTTGCAAAACTTGATGACGCTGATCTGGATACTGTGCCAGCAATATGATGACGACCTCACGTTGCGTGATTGAATGATGTACATGTCGTAGGGCGCAATGTGTTTTCGTGCGTGAAACCTTTCATGCACTTACTCCTAGAAGGGCTTCCCTCTGCTCATGCTGATGAAATCCGCGGATACGGCCAGTCACGCATCGCACGATAACTCATCCTCCATGGTCGAGTAGCTCACCATCCTTTGTACTTCAAAAATGACATAATATTTATGACAGACACGTGTACCAATATTACGACACTGTACCAAGTTTAAAATATTTTTCACAACTTTTATTTTAATTTTCAATTTGCTTCTAAATAGTTGGGATAAAAATGTTAAATGAAGATTACCACATAATAAATGGTGTCGGGTGTTGGTGGAGCCTTCTCTTCCTTCTTCCTTCTTTTGGCCCCTCCTCTATGATGGAAATGGCTTTGTCACAACAATAAAGGTATGGCGGCACGTGATGGGGTAGATGGGGCTTGATGATGATGACTGGTGTCAGCTAGGGTTGGAGGTCTCCATGGGTCTCCTCCATAGACCCTTCACCTAACCCTTCATCCAATAGCTCTAAGGGAGCCAAATCCTCTCCCACTACCTCCCTTGTCACCAAGGACTACATAGGAACAAACGGGACACAATTGGTGAAGAATCACATAAGTTATGGCTTATTTCGCAGCCTTGATAGGTTGGTATGACTTGGTACGGTCATACCATGCGTCGCCTTCTCTACTGGACACTGTACATGCAATTTCATGTTTTGATCTTCATTTCTTCATACAAACTCTGATTTGGGTGTTCTTGGTCTCGTTGGAATTTTATAGGAAAGCCTAATACACCCATGGTATTGGATCATCAATTTGGCCACACCGGAAAATTCAAACTATCCAACTCTCCAAAGCACCTAAATCTGATGCCTAGAACTCCTCTAGTTTAGCTCCACTTGGTCCTTATTGATGTACCAAGTACAAGAAAATGCCAATACACGTACAAAGACAAAAAAGGGGAGTTAACAAAAATTAAATTTGTGCAATGAACTTGGTAAAGCGGGTAAAGATCGAAAACTATGCATTGTGGACATGTAAATTTGCTAGATGGATATGACAAGGGATTTTTGCACTAGAATAGAGTATAATAAGTGATGCAAAATCCACTCATCAACCTCCCCAAGCTTAAACCTTGCTCATCCTCAAGCAAAAATGTTGACAAAGCTATTGATGTTATCTATCTAGCTTGTCAATGAATATTGCTGCCCAAAGGTGTATCTTTGTTTTCTCCACAAGCTTCTGCGATTATATGAGAAGTATGTTGCCAAAAAATTGAGAAGTATATTTACTATTTAGATTCCATAGTCGCCAAAGTGAAACATGACCGTGCATTATAAGAACGAAGGCCCACGAAGTGACTTCACACATCCCAAAGCCCCCGTGAACAAGAGGCCACCAAAAAGATTTGTTTATACATCAACAACACTACGACGTGCAACACTGAGAGGTAGGCCCATCCGACAAGAGTTATCCTTTCCCGACAACTCAACCGTAACATTTCGGCCTGGTTAACAAGAAGGGTTCTAGCTTGGTTTGTAGAGTAGCAGCCTGGTTAAGTTGGGTTGGCCGGTAAATGCCATGGATGAAGCAAATGAGGCACACATGACACTCTGATGATCTTGGTCGTTCACAAGTGGGATCAGACGGTTTAGGACTCTAAATCGCCGAGGATGAGTGTAGGTGGCTTAGTTATACTGTTTCTTAATTATGTTTTCCGTGCGCCTACCGTTATCCGTAGCGTGTAGATATTTGGTATTACTCCTTCCAGCAGTTTAGTAACTTCTTTGTTTCCATTTAATTCCTCTTGTTATATAATCCTATATAACTGAGCTCTCATGTATTTTAGTCCCGTGCCATCTCAGTAATCAGAGCAAACATCTCACTGTGTATGTGTGTGTGTGTGTGTGTGTGTGTGTGTGTGAACTCTCAGAAGTGTAGTAAATTCTCAAAAGAAGGCCAGCACACTTCCACTAGAGGGTGTGTGGTGCCAACGAAAATCTCTGCCTGCACATATATTCTGCAGGTCAAATCTAGAAAATTCTTGACTCATGGTTTCTTGTAATCCTGAGAAATCCACTTTTTTATCCTGAGAAATACCAGAAAAAACATGAAATTGCACAATCATTGCCCATTTGATTACAATCATGTTATTTAGACCTAGCGGGCATCAACCACTATCCGCACAAGTTCAAGGTCGCGATCTCCATCGTGGACTATGTGGCCAAGTACAGCAGCTTGTGTGTTGGTGAACAACTGCTGACTGTCACTGAAAGCTTGGCTGATATTGATTCTTTCAATGTAAAAGTAACTATAGTTAGCACTGCCAAAGTTTCCTGCTCGGTCATGAGCAAGAGATTTTCCTCATCCAGACTCTTCTTTTATGATCTCTATGTCGATTGGGGTGAAGGTTCAGGTCATGGCTGGGGCCACAGGTATCAGTTGCACCAGTTGGATAAAGATGATGAAATTGGCATATAAGCTGCATGTTTATTTTCATTATGGTGCCTTTAACTGTATTATTTGTCTTCCATCACCAAAATACATGAAGTGGTTTTTAGATTCTAATCTCTGTTTGTGGCTCAGAGGTGGCCGTTACTGAATTCCACAAATGCCAGAGTGTTGTGAAGCAGGGGGATATTGTTGGTATACCTGGATATCCAGGTTAGTAAACTTGTGTGCTTGTCCAATTTAGCAGTTCCTCGTTGAGGATTACATCTTCTCTGTCTGAAAGTCGAACACTGTTAGAGAAGCCAGCACTGGTTAGCAACTGGAGGTTCTTTTCTGTTCTTCTTTGGTGCTTCTGCGCTAGTCTTTGTACTCTACTCCTAATCTTCAATGCATAGCGGTTATAGTAAAAAAAAGTTCGAACAATGTTAGCTAAATCCTTGAAAATAATCAGACATAAATTATAATAGGTTAAATTTTGGAAGCAATGTCATAGGGATGTATCAAAAGATTACCCCGCCACATTTCAAAGTATTTCTATTTGTGTAAAAATGGTTTCCTTGGAAAAAAAATTCTACTACTGTAAATTTTATGAAAAAGAAATGATACCTAGCAAGCTAGAAGTTGGTAATTAAGTTTTTTTTTGCAGAACTTTCAGCTAATTCTTATACTCCCTTCAGTCAATAAGTATCCTGGTTTTAGTTCAAATTTAAACTAATGCTACGACACTTATTATGAATCGGAGGGAGTAATATTCTCATAGTATCTGTGGTAAATAAAGACTCAACTGAGTGTATTTGTTGTAATATACACTTCGACGGAGTATATAAATCCCTGGGGTACCAATCATAACTCCTGCTTGATACACAAACCTAAAACTATAGTTGATATGAATGTATTTTGTTCATAATAGAGTATATAATCAGGTTTGTGGCAACCTTGTATTACATCGGTAATATATATTTTGTTCACTGAAACTATAGCTGATATGTATGAATGAGGAATAACGTTACCACAAACCTGATTATATGCCTTTTCTTTCAACTATTTTTCCTGGCATAGTAACACTTTTTTTTACATGCATATCAGGTAGGAGTAGCAGGGGCAAACTTAGCATATTTGCCAGAAATTTAATATTGCTCTCCCCATGCCTCCTTATGTCACCCAACCAGAGAACTTGGCGTTGCACTGATGTTGCTGGAAAGGTGAGATAAGATAGTAAACAGATATTCCTGATCCATAATATGTTGCCATATTTGTATGAGTAACACCTAGAAAACACACAAAAAAAAATACAAGACCACTGCTGTTGTTATTGTTGTTGCTGTTGCGGAGATGTTCTGCATGATTCACTCTGTTCTAGTCTGAAGAAAAGCAATTTACATGACAGGGGATAATTCAGAAGTTCAGACCTGAGACAAGGGAAGAAGTGTGTCAGGACTGTAGCTTTCTTCTGGTATGGGACGACCTCCAGCAGCACCGAGACCTCGCCAGCGGTTTCAGTGATCTTCGAGAAACTGTCCTAGATGTCCCTCATGGCCTCGGCCACACTGGCTGGTGGCATGCCGACGAACACGCTGCTGCTCGATCTCGGCGCTCGCCCGCACCATCAGCTTGTGTTGCTCACGCCCACCACCTTCTTCTCTTCCTTCACTACCACCTGCTCTACCTCTTCCTGCTCATGACCAGGCGCCTCCTCCTCTGATTGGCGTTATCCATTGCTGCTATCTTCGCTAATTTCTTCCAGCTCCGGTATCTCACAATCTTCTTGATCAGCATTCACCTCTTCGACGCCGTGATTCACATAGCCCACGCGATCAGTCGGCAGAGAAGAGAAGGGGTCGATCGACCCAAAATATGCCCCATGCCTACGACAGAAGTTACGGCGAGGAAACCGGTACGTCGTTGTTACCACGGTAGCACAAGGCACCACCGGGTGACTGCCAGTTGGCCGTGCCAAGCGTAGAGTGTGTGCGTGAGCCAGCTGTAAGTGTGTGTGGCCAGGCCGGGTCGAGTGGTACTTAACCTCTGGGTGAGCATTGTATTGGGCAGGCTGTGATTGAGTAATCGAATCCTCTCACCTCACTTCTCTCTCGCTCATCCCCTTCCTCACGCCATCCTCGTCCCCCTTTCTCTCTTCCTGCCTACTCTGGTATCCTCGATTCAGATTGGGACGTGACATTTGGTTATCAGAGCCACCGATTCCCGTCACAATTTTTTTTCCGCTGCTCCACGAATTCTCTTGGCCTTGATCTGTAACATCCACCGTCGCGGGTGCGATCTGCTCCGGCAAATCGCCCAAAATCCCCAGCGGGGTTAGATCGGCTCGGAGCAGAGCAACGGCATCGTCCAAACCCTCGGTTCAGACGCGACAGCCGCTGTCCGCCATGGACGACACAAACACACTCAAGGCCCTGATGGAGACAGTCCTCGCCTGCCTCGACGAGCAGAAGGTCGACCATGAAAAGCGACTCGAGGTGCAGGCCGCCTTCAACGCGCAAGTCGCGCAAGATCTGCGGGCGCTGTCCAAGCAGGTGGATCTCACCCAGGCTGACGTCGACGAGACGCGCAAGACGCTCGAGAGGTCGCCGTCACCGCGCGGATCGGGATCGGGCACCGTCCTCAACCCGTCACCACCTCCACCCCCGCCGCCTCCTCTGCGTCACCCACCCGGGCCCCAACAACAACAAGGACCGCCACCGTCTCCACGTCTCGCAGATCAGCGCCCATCTCTACTTCATGCGCCGCTCCAGCAGCAGAGCGAGCCACAACACCACCAACACCACGACAACTACATCAAGCCGCCCAAGCACGATTTTCTGCGCTTCGACGGTATGGCACCCTACCTCTGGCTAGATCACTGCTGCGCCTACTTCGACCTCTACCGCGTGCCGCCGTCGAGCTGGGCCACCACGGCGACGCTGTACATCGAGGGCCAGGCCGCTCACTGGCTGCAAGCGTTTCGTCAAACACATGGTGGCCTGGGATGGGAGGCGTTCTACGCAGCGACAATCGAGGAATTTGGCGCCGACGAGTTCGAGCTTGAGATGCACAAGCTTCTCCAACTCTGGCAGAGTGGCACCATCAGCGAGTACCGCCAGGTGTTCGACAGCCACATGTACCACCTACTGGCGCTCGACCCATCGCTCTCCACCAAGTTTTTCATCACGTAGTTCTTGCTGGGCCTCAAGGACGAGCTGCGCGCGGCCGTGCGTCTCCAAGCCCCCACCAGCATCACGCGCGCGTCGATCCTAGCCCGCATTCAGGAGGAAGAGCTCAACATGCCACGAGCATGGGCACGGCCACGACCACAGCCACCCACCTCAGCGCCACAAGCGCGCCCGAGCGCTGCGCCACGCCAACAACCAGACGACTACGCGCGCGAGCGCCAGCTCAAAGAATTTTGCCGCGCCAACGGACTCTGCTTCAAGTGCGGCGATCGATACAGCCGGGAGCACCGCTGCAATCCGCAAGCGCAACTGCTCACAATCCAGGTCGGCACGTACGGACAAGTGCTGACCGACGACGCGGTCCACGCGCTCGACTTGCTCGATGCCCCAGAGCCCGCAGTCCCCCCCTCTGGAGTGCTGCACCATATCGGCGCACGAACTGGATGGCTCAGAGGCGCCTAGCACCATTCGTCTCCGTGCACTGGTGGGTAATCAGGTCATGTTGCTCTTGCTGGATTCCGGAAGCACACACAGTTTTGTCAGCAAGTCCTTCGTTGAGCGCGTCGGTGCAGTGACACAAGAGATCGTTACCCTGGACGTGCGGGTGGTGAACGGCGACAGTCTCACCTGCTCTCACCAAGTTCCTGAGCTCAAGTGGTGGATGCAGGGTCACACCTTCTCGGCGCCGATGTACGAGCTCGACATCGGCGCCTACGACGGCATCCTCGGCATGGATTGGCTAGAGAAAAATTGTCAGATGACATGTCACTGGCAAGAGAAGTTCATCTCATTCCTCCACGACGGCGAGTTGGTCACCCTACAAGGTGTTCGACCCAAGACGACGCCCACGCTCGCGGCCGTTCAGCCGGCCGAGCTCTGCAAACTGATCGCTGGCAATGACATCTGGGCAATGGCCATGGTGGAAATGCAACCCCCCAGACCCTAGTCTCGCATTCCATCGCAGACGCCGATCAGTGACCTATTGGAGGAGTTTGTCGATGTCTTCGCCACGCCCACCGGTCTGCCTCCTCATAGGCAGTACGATCATGCAGTCACTTTGGAAGAAGGGGCTCAACCTACAAACACACGACCGTACCGTTACTCGCCATTACAGAAGGACGAAATCGAGCGCCAAGTGAAAGAGATGCTCGACGCCGGCATGATCACACACTCGGTCAGCCCGTACGCTGCTCTTGTACTACTGGTGAAGAAAAAGGACGGATCATGGCGGTTCTGTGTCGATTACAGACGCCTCAACGACATCACAGTGAAGAACAAGTTTCCGTTGCCGATCGTGGACAAGCTCCTCGACGAGCTAGCCGGCGCTGCTTTCTTCTCCAAGCTCGACCTACGGGCAGGCTATCACCAAATTCGCGTGCGTGAAGAAGACGAACACAAGACTGCATTCAAAACCCACCACGTCCATTTCCAGTTCCGAGTGATGCCGTTCAGCCTGACAAATGCTCCAGCAACCTTCCAGTGATTGATGAATGCGATCTTCGCCAAGTATGCACGTAAGTTTGTCATCATTTTCCTTGACGACATTCTGGTTTCAGTGAGACCTGGGAAGAGCACTTGGAACATCTTCGCCTTGTCTTGAGCCTGCTCCGTGAGCACCAGCTATTCGCCAAGATGTCGAAGTGTTCGTTCGTGCAAGATCACATCGATTACCTCGACCACGTCATCTCCAAGCAAGGCGTAGCGACCGACTCCGAGAAGACAGAAGCCATGGCTCAGTGGCCTACTCCGACCAACGCCACCGAGCTGCACGCGTTCCTGGGGCTCACCGGCTACTACTGCAAATTTGTGCCGCACTATGGGATCATCGCCAAGCCCCTCACGTTGCAGCTCACCAGGAAAGGCTTCGACTGGCCCGAGTCCACGTAGCGCGCCTTCGACATGCTCAAGCAGGCGATGGTGACCACGCCGGTGCTCGCCCTCCCCGACTTCGACAAGCCTTTCTCGATCAAGACGGACGCCTGCGACACCGGCATTGGCGCAGTGCTGGTGCAAGAAGGCCACACGGTCGCCTACTACAGCAAGGCGCTGGGAGTGAAGAACCAGAAACTCTCAACTTATGAGAAGGAGTTTCTGGCAGTCATGATGCCGGTGGACAAATGGCGCTCCTACCTGCAGCGCGGGCCATTCACCATCCTCACCGACCACAAGAGCTTGTGCATGTTGGGCGATCAACAACTGGTGACTGACGTCCAGCGCCGTGCGATGTCGAAGCTCGTCGGCCCGGAGTTCAAGTTTCAGTACAAGCGCGACATCGACAATGGAGCAGCAGATGGGCTCTCCCACGTGGGCAGCCACTTCAGCGCCAACGCTCTATCCCTTTGCCAGCCCGCGTGGATCCAGGAGGTGGCCAATTCCTACGCCACTGATCCGGACGCGCAAGAACGGCTGCAACAACTTGCACTATACAGCCCAGATGATGACGAGTATGAACTGTACCGTTGACTCATACGGCGCCAGGGCCGGCTGTGGATTGGCGCCAACATCGCTCTGCGCACCAAGCTCATCAGCGCGATGCACGACAGCACCATGGGCGGCCACTCCGGAGCACGTCAAGAAAGTTTTCGAGTGTAAGGGCCTGAAACAAGATGTCGACAACTTTGTACGCTAGTGCCAGGTCTGCCAGCAAGCCAAGCATGAACTTCGCAAGCCCGCAGACAAACTGGCACCCCTGCCGATCCCTCCGCACCGTGGCAAGACCTGACCATGGATTTCATCGAAAGATTGCCCAAGTCCGAGGGGTATGATGCAATCATGGTGGTTGTCGACCGCTTCACAAAGTTCGCTCACTTCGTGCCTTTGCGACACCCGTTCACGGCAACGCAGGTGGCGCGCGTGTTCTGGGACAATGTCATCAAGCTCCACGGCATCCCCAAATCCATCATCAGCGATCGCGACAAAATCTTCACCAGTGTGCTGTGGCGTGAACTGTTGGCCGGCGCGAGCACCAAGCTCCTCTACTCCACAGCTTACCACCCCCAGACGGATGGCCAAAGTGAGCGCGTCAACCAGTGCATGGAAATGTACTTGCGCTGTGCCGTTCACGACACTCCCAAGCAATGGCGTCGTTGGCTTCCCGCTACTGAATTCTGGTACAATTCCTCGTTCCACTCATCACTGGGTTGCTCTCCCTTCAAAGCTCTGTACGGGGTCGAAGCCAACGAGGGGAGCATGGCCACCTGGCCGGCATCCCAGCCAGCTTTGCCGGACGGTGAGCAGTAGGACTGGTCTTTACATCAGGAAAACCTGCGTGCACACCTGGCACGAGTGCAAGTCAAGCACAAGAAGTTGGCGGACCAACGGAGCGGGCGTTTCAGGTCAGGGAGCAAGTTCTCCTGAGGCTGCAACCGTATGTGCAAAAGTCTGTGGCGAGTCGCCCCTGTTCGAAGCTTGCTTTCAAGTTCTTTGGCCCTTTCGCTGTCATCGCCAAGATCGGACCCGCATCATACAAACTGGAGCTCCCTACTGACAGCAAAATTCACCCAGTGTTTCACATCTCACAGTTGAAGCCATTCACGCCAAACTACAGTCCGGTGTTCTCCGAGCTCCCGGTCACCACCGATCTGTCCACTAAGGAGACCATACCAGTGGAAATCTTGGACCGCAGAATGATGAAGAAGGGCAACGCGCCAGTGATTCAACTTCAAGTGGCTTGGGACACGGCTCCTCCGACGATCACCTGGGAAGATTACGACGTGCTCCGCCGGCGCTACCCGCAAGCAAGCATTTGGGAAGACGATGCAACGGAGGAAGAAGAGCGTTCTCAAGGAGGGAAGAATGTCACCACGGTAGTACAAGGCACCACCGCGTGACTGCCAGTTGGCCGTGCCAAGCGTAGAGTGTGTGCGTGAGCCAGCTGTAAGTGTGTGTGTGTGGCCAGGCCGGGTCAAGTGGTACTTAACCTCCGGGTGAGCATTGTATTGGGCAGGCTGTGATTGAGTAATCGAATCCTCTCACCTCACTTCTCTCTCACTCATCCCCTTCCTCACACTATCCTCGTCCCCCTTTCTCTCTTCCTGCCTACTCTGGTCTCCTCGATCCAGATCGGGGCGTGACAGTCGTTCGCCAGAGGCCGGAAGAGCCGAGGGTCCATGCCGAAGAACCCATCAACCACAGCTATCACGGCAGCTCCAGCCTCGTCGTCCCATTGCTCCACCAGCGATGGAAAGGATCCGCCACCGGGCAAGTAGCAACCGCAAGTAGGGTTTGTAGAGGGGTTGGGGGGCGAGACCCGAGCGGCCAGGGAGGGGTCGCTGCCCCCTTCGTCGTCTTCCTTCTTTTTATTAGGGCTCCCTTCGAACCCAGCTGATGGGTCGTGATTGACCACTTGCTAGAGGGTCTGCCTGGTCCAATCAACCGGAGGACTCCAAAAAGGCCACCGGAGCAGCTGCCCCTAGGACAGTAAGCCCAGATCGTGGCTACGGTTAGCCAGCAGCACTTGCTAAAAAAAAAGCAGCGTTACACACGCATCCAACGGACCAAAATAGCCGGATCGGGACAATGGACGGCTTAAAAACCTGATGGCGTGTGAAGGCTCCGTTTAGGCTCGGTTTTTCTGCCCTTAATTTTTTTTAAAATGCATGTTAACCGGTGCAATGATCCTACACCTACGTAATCTTTGCTGGACTGCGACGTAACCTTCCAACAAATTATTTTGGCCTCGCCCCTAAATTTCACCGCGGTGGGCCCATCCTCTCACCTATTCCCAATCACAGAAGTCCCCATCAGCATTTATGTAAACTGCTAACCTAACCTTTCGTAGGTGTAGCATTGCAAAAGTAGTGTCAAATCGCAAGTTCGTCGCGCTTCTTCATCTCTTGGTGGCGCACTCTGCCTGTGTCGCCGGCGAGCCGAGAGCCTCTTTGCGTTGGCGGCTGGCCTGAACGTCGACGAGCTGCACGCCTTTTCCAACTGCACAAAAGTGACGGATACACCGGTTCTCCTTTACTCTTTAATTACCGGAAAAGGGTTAATCAACGCCATTCTCTTCCTTTTTGAGCGTTCTATCACCTTCACAGCTCCTTTACCCACATCGACAACTCGAAGTCTTGTCAAACTCAGCGGTAAAGCCGGTACATAGCTGAACATCTGCCCGACAAGGTCCACATGCGCCCCCGACTTCCACTCCGCAGTCGACTCGAGACCCGATGTCTTCCCTCACCAGGAGGAGCACTGTAATCTTCAACGAGCGAGACATTAGCACATCGATCCGCTCGTGAACCCTGAATTAACCACTGCCCAAGCGCCTCCTCAAGTCAAAGACACTAGGAACAGAGACCATTATAAAACCGTTGGAATCACGTGGCCGCGGCATACAAAATAGCCGACGAGGACGAGCAGTCGAGCACCGTGCTTCCCCAGCTAAAAACTGAGCGATCTGCTTCATCTTCCAACAGACATCTCCCTAACCCACGCACTAAAAAACCGAGCACCTGACACGCCCTCGTAGACGCCACCCGTAATTAACCCCCCTGCACCGACCTGTTTACCAGACCAACGATCGAGCTCAAAAACTCACCGTGCTACTACTAGTTTGCATAAACAAAGCGCCAAGGCCTTTCACCAGAGCCGTATATATACGAGTAGTGTGGAGGAGACAGGAGGTGAATATATATTTCCGGCCAAATCTTGGATGCTCTCGCGGGGTTCACCAACTCTCACTTGTCCATGATCTTGTCCCTGTGCTGATTAGCAGCACCTGCCCACAAAGCCTCCTTGATTACCAGCTCCGTTTCGCGGAAGCAGGGAGCTAGATCCATTTGCTCGAGATGAATGGCTACTCCAACCTCGCCTCCTCGCCCCCGCCAGTGGCGGTGGCGGTGGCGGCGGTGACCAAGGGCGCCCGGGCCAGGCGATCGCTGGAGCTGACCCACACCAAGGAGACCAACGCGTGGGAAGGGCTGGCCATCGGGGCGGTCACCCTGGCGAGGACCTTCTCCACCGGCTCGCAGAGGCTCTGCAGCAGGTCCGGTGACAAGGCCAGGGGCGCCCTGCCGGGCGCCATGAGGAGGGCCTTCTCCATGCGGAGGCACCCCGCGGCTCCCGGCAAGGGCGACGGGCACTACTGGAGGATCCACGACATGGAGGGGGACAGCGACCACGGCGACGGCCACAATGCGGCGGCCGAGGAGGAGCGCGGCGTGGAGAAGGAGCACGAGGAGAAGAAGGAGCCGCGGCGAGAGGAAGGTCGGCCGAAGGAGGAGGCCAAGACGAAGAAGAAGAGAGGCAACCACAACATCCTCAAGGCGTGCAAGAAACTCTTCCGGTTGTGATGGATGACGGCTTGTCGATCGATCGAGCCGCTTCTGCTATAACGAAATGTACTTGTTTGATCTCTTGGTTGATTGTTGGGGTGTTCATGTTGCATTTGTTTCGTTCGTTTCCGTTGAGGAGGAGCTAAAACCAGGGTGAGCTCGCCATGCCGAGCGCTGCGCGCATGCGTGTTTGTGCACTTTGTTCGCTGAGTGCGAGCTTTAGATCTGGATGAGACTGGGAGTGTGGGCCACGGCCGTGTCGCGCGGGCATTTTGCTGGTCTCCGATGCCATCACGGGCGACCACCGGAGACCGGAGTCAAATGGACACCGGGAGTTCGTGCGCAACCTCTGTCGTCGGGTGGGAGCCGCAGCTGTCGGAGCTCTAGACTCGGTGTGGTATGCGCAGCGGGTGGCCGAAATGGCCCAAATAGTAAATCACTACTACCCTATGCATAAGAGCAACTCCAACAGGCCGATCCAAACGGACGTGATTTCGTCCGCTTTTTGTCCGTTTGGGTCAGCCAGACGGACACGGATGCCCGCTTTCGCATTTGGGTTGGCATTTGCAGCCAATGCTGGCCTGCGACCCATTTAGACGGCGCAAAAATAATAATAAACGCATGCATATTTAAAAAAGGAGAAACTATATTAATTAAACATTAAAGCCGGCCACGAAGGCCGGTGAGAGTCCACGTGTCCACATTTGCATTTAAAAAAATAAAAACAGCCTAAACTACGAGGCGGCGCGCTGCCCTAGGTGTCCTCGTCGTCGTCCTCGGGGTCCGTGAGGTCGATGAGCGTCGGCGCCGGCCCAGGCGAACGCCGTGTTCCAGAGCGCTGCCATGTCGGGTTGTGCCGGCGCAGGCAGTGCCGGAGCGGGGGGCTGTGCGGCCGCCTGTGCAGCCGCAGCCTGGCGCGCCTCCTCCTCGGCCTCGCGCGCCTCCTCCTCGAGGTCGCGCTCAAGCATTTCCTCGTACTCGCCTTGCCGACGCTCCTCTGCCAGTCGGCGCTGGCGCCACATCTCGAGGTAGGCCTGCTCCTGCGCTGGCGTCGCCCCCAGCCAGACCGGTGGCGCGGACACCCACTCGTGCACCACTTCATTCCAGGAGAAGCGCGCGATGGGCTCGGGCTCGGGCTGCGGCTGCGGCTCCGGCTTGATGGGGGACGGCGGGGCCACCGGCGGCACCACGCTGTTGCCCGCTGCGGAGAGGGCAAGGGCCTGCGCCATTGCCGCCTCGTAGCGGGCCTCCTCTTCCGCCTCCGCCGCCTCCGCTCTGCGCCGTTCGTCCTCTTCGCTCTCACGGTAGACGGCCGCAAGGGCCGCCTAGTAGGACGGCCCCGCCGCACGGTCGGCTTAAAAAAGGACGAGCGATGTCGCTGACGTGTGGGCTTGTCGTCATAAATTAAGCTGACCGCGTGGACAACGGGTAGTTGGACGGCCGCCATGTGGGGACGCGGCGGACAGCGAGAAGGCGCGTGAAGCATCCGTTCGGCATCCGCGCCGACGCATTTGGGGCGCAAATTTGGGCCGCAAATGCGTCGGCGCGGACGCGACACGGACGTGATTTGGGTTTGGGTCGGCGCGTGGGGCCACCACTTTTGTCCGCGCCGACCCAAACAGACGCAGGCGGACGAAATGGGTCGGCCCTTTGGAGTTGCTCTAAGACGGTCTTGACTGCTTAAGAGCCCGGCGTCCCAAACCCGCCTCAAACACTCGGGCGGACGGCCCGATCACCTGACCGGTCACAATTAAGCGGTTCAGACGGGCGTCTCATACATCCGAGGTGACCGGCATCCCTAATATTTAGCCCAAATCTAGAGCAGATATGGGACGCACAGCGCACCCGGACGCGTCCATTACGTCGGTCCTAGCCCACGCTGGCCCACCCGACCCACATATATTCCTCCCCGTTCGCTCGCCGAACCAAAACCTAGCCACTTCATTCCATTTCCCCTTCATTCCCCTTCGCCACCCAATCTACCGTTCGACGATCTCCGGCCTTCTCCGGCAAGGCGGGAAACAAATCCGAGTCCTACACCTCCAGATCAGACAACCCCGAGCCTATCCCACGTGGCCCCGAGGAGGAGCTGGTCGTCCGGCTTGCGCTCCGCCGCTCCCGGGAGGAGGCAGCCCGACGACATCGCTCGAACTTTTTCCGTCGGGAATCCATTGCGTCCGCCCAAATGGCGCATGGATCCGGTGCTAGGTGTGTCATCGCTGCCTCATCAGAGGCGGTGTGGTTTCTCTGGCGTCCAAACGCAATGGTGGACGCACAACCCATCCGTTGGCCCGCTGAGGCCATGGACGCACCATAGGCATCGTCCGACTCAAACATGGCTTGGCGCGTCCGTTGTGCGAGGCGGCGGCATCCCTCGCGGCAGTGGACATTGTGGAGGCTGAGTCGCATTCCCCAGCTCCCTGTATGGTGCACCGGTCCGGGCGTCGCAACCGCATCATGGTGGATGTCGCCGGCTCGTCCCACAATGGATCCATCATAGATTTGACGTCATCGGCACCATCCGGGTTCCAGGCTCCGACGAGGAAGAGTAGGGCATGAGAGACGGTGACGCCTTGAGTCCTTTTAGCCGGCTCGTGTCCCATGCGTACTCTACCTTGTTGGTGACTGGACCAACACTCACGGAGCGCAACAGGCTGCCAGATATGGGCACGGCGGAGCCGGATGAGACAGGTTTACGTTGCATGTAATAATATGAATTTGAGGTTTCTAACATGAGATATCCCATTGTAGAATGAAATATTTAAGGTGTGACCGATCACTTTCCGTGGACGCACCCGGACGCGTTCGCGGGCGTTTGAGCAAGCCACTGGACATGGACACAGCGAAGCCGGACGAGCTCCGTTTAAAGATCGGTTTACGTTGCATGTAATAATATGGATTTGAGGTATCCTATTGTAGAATGAAATATTTAAGGCGTGACCGGTCACTTTCCACGGATGCACCCGGGCGCGTTCGTGGGCGTTTGAGGAGTTGAATTTGTCAAGTTCGGTTGTAGACGCTCTAATAACTGAGACCATGTCCATTCATTTTTTGAGAAAGAAAGCACCCTCTCTAATTTTATTTAGTTGAAACCACGGTGCCTTAGAGCATCTGAAACTGAAGTGCGCAAATCTGCCTCCCTAAACGTCCGCGGGAATGTCCACACAGCGTCGGCCGCCCTCAGATGTCCTCTTTTACTACCACCCTCAGTTTTGAAACCTTAAATCCATGCCAACACATACATGTCGATCATTACATGTAAACAATGTCATGATGAATAATGAGGGGCCTATTTTGGAATAGCAGAGGTCTTGCTGACTTGGCTAAGCGTAGTTTCCTTGATGAAACTTCGTATGAATATAAGTTATATTTTATTGCATTGTCAGAAACGGGTCGGGACAATTTTACGCCGAAATTTCTTGGGACAATTTCTGGTGGTGCAGACTTTGATTGGCATTGTCTACCACCTAGGGGGAGATCAGGCAGGATCTTACTTGGACTTAATTGTGGTACATTGGAAGTCCTAAATGTGTTTTTGGGTGACTTCACTGTCAAATTTCCTGGTGGCGGTGTATGGTGCAGCATAGCCGGAGCTCAAGCCTGATTTCCTGGCAGACCTGGTGAGGATCTCTGGGAAGGTGAGGTTACCCATTTTGGTTGCGGTGATTTTAACATTATCACAAGGAGAGAGGAGAATAATAACGAAAACTTTGATGGAAGATGGTCGTTTATGTTTAGCACCATCACTGATATTCTTGACCTGCGAGAGATTGATCTCACACGCAGACAATTCACTTGGGCGAACAATTTGGCGAACCCAGCATATGAGAAATTGGACAGACTGTTGACCAGTGTTGAGTAGAAACAGAAATTTTCCTTAGTTACGGTGCAAGCATTACAAAGGGCAATCTCTGACCACATTCCACTGCTTGTTGATTTAGGAGATGCGACTCACACTGGCAACAAGAATACCTTTTCTTTCAAAACGACATGGTTTGAAAAGGATCTTGGACCTGACTGACATGGAGTGGGCTAAGGAAACTAGAGGGGTTTCAGATGTTGATAAATGGCAATGAAAAATAAGGCACTTGCGATAGTTCCTGCAGGGATGGGCAAAAAATGAGAGTGAAATTTATAGAGCGGAAAATGATAGGTTTTTGAAGCTCATTGACAAATTCGACATAGGTCAATATACTCAACGTGTTTGACAATGTTGCCAAGAGGGAGACCGAAGTGAAGCTAGCGAAGCTTCTCAGAGATGAAGAGTTGATGTGGGCTCTTAGAGCTAAAGTTCGGAAAGTAATTCAGGGAGACAATAATACCCAGTTTTCCCATATGATTGCAAATGGGAAACACAGAAAGAAGAAAATTACGCAACTTGAGTAGGATGAGGGTACAATTATTGGGCATGCGAACATAAAATTATACGTCTCCAACTTCTATAAGAGGCTTTTGGGGGCACCTGCGGAGAATTTTGTTTCTCTAAATGAGGATATGGTTAGGGATATTCCTCAATTGAATGTAGACGAGAATGAGGTGTTTTCGGCACCATTCTCTGAAGAGGAAGTGTATGAGGCAATCGGTCAAATGAAAAGTAATAAGGCACCTGGTCCTGACGGATTCTCGGCTAAATTTTACAAGAAATGCTAGGGCATCATTAAAGGGGATCTTATGCCCATGTTCCATGATTTGTCTAATGGTTACCTTCAACTTTTCAAGTAAAACTTTCGAACACTCAGTTTGTTACTAAAGGAGGAGGCGATTCACACTAAGCAGTTCAGACCGATATGTCTGCTGAATGTGAGCTTTAAGATTTTCATCAAAGTTGGGACTAACCGCCCCACAAATATCGCGCACTTGATTGTTCAGCTAACTCAGACCGCGTTCATGATGGGACAACATATTCTAGAGAGGGTGGTCATCCTGCATGAGACCATGCATAAGATTCACTCGAAAAAACTCGATGGTGTAGTTTTCAAAGTAGATTTCGAGAAGGCTTATGACAAAGTTAAGTGCTCATTCTTGCAACACACCTTGCGTATAAAGGGCTTTGATGAGGCCTGGAGGAAGCAGGTTGAGTCCTTCGTACAACAATGTAGCGTTGATAACCCACAAGTATAGGGGATCGCAATAGTTTTTGAGGGTAGAGTATTCAACCCAAATTTATAGATTAGACACAAGGGGAGCAAAAGAATATTTGAAGGTATTAGCAGCTGAGTTGTCAATTCAACCACACCTGGAGATTAATTATATGCAGCAAAGTGATCAGTAGCAAAGTAGTATGATAGTTTTGATAATAGTGGCAATAGTAACGGTAGTGGTAACAGTGATAGCAATAGTTTTGTAGCAAGTGTAACAGTGATGATAGCAGTAGTAACTTAGCAAAAACAATATAGGATGAATTTGTAGGCATTGGATTGGTGACTTGTTGGATGATATTCATCATGAGACAGTTATAACCTAGGGCGATACGGCACTAGCTCCAGTTCATCGATATAATGTAGGCATGTATTCTATAAATAGTCATACATGCTTATGGAAAGAACTTGCATGACATCTTTTGTCCTACCCTCCCGTGGCAGCGGGGTCCATATTGGAAACTAAGGGATATTAAGGCCTCCTTTTAATAGAGAACCGGAACAAAGCATTAACACATAGTGAATACATGAACTCCTCAAACTACGGTCATCACTGGGAGTGGTTCCGGCTATTTTCACTCCGGGGTTGCCGGATCATAACACGTAGTAGGTGACTATAACTTGCAAGATCGGATCTAGAACATGGATATGATGGTGATAACATAAATGGTTCAGATCTGAAATCATGACACCCGGGCCCAAAGTGACAAGCATTAAGCATGGCAAAATCATAGCAACATCAATCTAGGAACATAGTGGATACTAGGGATCAAGCCCTAACAAAACTAACTCGATTACATGATGAATCTCATCCAACTCCTCACCGACCAGCGAGCCTACAAAGGAATTACTCACTCCCGGTGGGGAGCATCATGGAATTGGCAATGGAGAAGGGTTGGTGTTGACGAAGAACGAAGACCCCTCCCCTCCCCGGAGCCCCAAACGGACTCCAGATCTGGCCTCCCGACGAAGAACGGGAGGTGGCAGCGGCTCCGTCTCATGGATCGCGATAATTCTTTCTCCCTAATTTTTTTCTGGAAAATAGGATTTATAGCATCGGTTTCAGGGTATGCGGGGCCACCAGGTGGGCACAACCCACCTAGGTGCGCCAGGAGAGGGGGCGGGCCCTGGTGGGTTGTGCTCACCAGGTGCCCCCCTTTGGTGGGTCTTGGCTCCAGAAATTCTTATTATTGATATAAAAAATCCCAGCAAAGTTTCGTTCCATTTCGAGAACTTCTATTTCTGCACAAAAACAACACCATGGTAGTTCTACTGAAAACAACGTCAGTCAGGGGTTAGTTTCATTCAAATCATGCAAATTAGAGTCCAAAACAAGAAGAAAAGTGTTAGGAAAAGTAGATACGTTGGAGACGTATCAACTCCCCCAAGCTTAAACCTTTGCTTGTCCTCAAGCAATTCAGTTGATAAACTAAAAGTGAAAAAGAAAAACTTTTACGAACTCTTTTGCTCTTGTTTGCATAAATAAGCTTAAACATCACTCAGGTTTTCAGCCAACATTATAACTAACCATGCTGACAATAACTCTTAAAGATTATATTAACTCATATCAATGACACAATCAACTAGCGAGCAATAATAAGACATCTCAAACGGCAACACGTTGTCAAAACTACCATGATATAATATGACGATAGTGGTATCTTACTAGCCCTTTCCGAGACCGTAAAACATAAACGCAGAGCACCTCCAAAGTGCAAGCAGCGACTAAACATTGTAATTCATGGTAGAAAATATCCAGTCATAATGCACCCAACATTAGCTACACACAATGCATAAGTTATGACCGTTGTGCTCTCAGATTCTAGTGCTTGTTTTAGAAGGTGATGACACAACATAAAAGTAAATAGACACTCCCTTCCAGAGGGAAGCAATGATTTGCAGAGGTGCCAGAGCTCAAGTTTTTAAAACAGAGATAAATGATATTTTGAGACATGCATCCTTCTCATTTACTTCACGACCATCAGTTATCAATATCTCCCATGCTAAACAAGCTAGTGGCGGTTCCCAAGTGATAAAAAGTAAAGACTTTGACTCCATTGAGGGTTTTTATTTGATTATTCGAGCGATTAACTCTTGTTGTATTTTGCAGTTTAGGACTGGGAATCCCTATTACCGCCCTTTTCTCGTGCGATGGCGAGTGAATAAACACTCGACCTGAGAATAACCCGCTTAGCATGGAAGATACCAACTACCTCCTATCGTTCCATGAACGATCCAGGCACACAAAACGGATATTCTTTTAGAAGTTTTTAGAGGTGGCACATGCAAATTTACTTAGGACGGCAGGGTAATACCACATATAGGTAGATATGGTGGACTCATTTGGAATAACTTTGGGTTCAAGGTTTTTGATGTACAAGCAGAAACCCCACTTAGTAGAGGCGAAGGCTAGCAATTATATTGAGAAGAGTCTGGCTAGAGAGCAATAATGATCATGATCGTGCATTATGCATAAGTAACATTAGACACTAGCATGAGTAGGATATGAACACTAGGAACATAAATATCATAGAGGATATGTTGGTTTTGATTCAACTACATGCATGAACATGTGCCAAGTCAAGCCACTCGAACATTCAGAGGAGGATACCATATCATCATACTACATCACAATCATTTTAACGCAATGTTGATATCTAAGATAAATCATTATCCACTCCCAGCTACTTATGCATGGCATGAGAAACTATAATCTCAAATTGTCATTGCAAACATGTTTAATCATAATGGGCTGAATCATGGATACTAGGTTAAACATATTTACACAAACAGAATAAGTTGAGTTCATACTAGTTTCTCTCTGCCAGGGCCAATTCATCGAATATCGTCATTATTGCCTTTCACTTGCACGATCGAACGATATGAAAATAATAATAGTGTAAGAGTGCCATGGACTAAGCTGGAATCTACAAAATATTTTATTCAACAGGAGAAGACAAGGTAAAATGGGCTCTTTATTAGTTCAACAATTATTTGTATGAGAGCCATTCAACATTTTCATCGTGGTCCTCTCCTTGGTACAACTCAAATAAAAGAAAAGAAATTCAGAGAACCACACTGTCGTGCTTAGGCTTTTGGCCTAACTTGGTAGTCAATCAGAAGTCTGGATAGTAGTTGGCGTGGTAGCTCATGGAGGCTCTTGGTGCGGATGCCTCGATCTGCCATGTTGACTCCACTGCTGCATTATGAGCTCGGGCCTCGCTCTCGAGAACAAAATATCTTCCTTTGCTGTGATAATCAAAAAGAGCAGGCGCAAGCAAATATTTGTGCACAACAAATTTTTGGTTAAACAATAGATTATAAGTGAAGTTTTCAACCTTCCCCTTGAGAATCTTATGTTCTTTTAAAGTGTCAAAATCTAAATACTGCATGGGTAGGATAGGATCAAAGGGCAAAGGTGAAACACCCAACCCTCGTGCTAAACACGTGGCATATGTTCCACCATAGAAATAGCTGCTGTTAGCGTTGTGCTGAAGTCTGCATGCAACAATCGCTCCAAGGTTATAATTCCTTTCACCGGTGAGAGCGGTGTGTATGAGGCTCAAGTTCGGAGCACAAAGTGTACTAGAGTCTTGTTTGCCTACTATGCATTTCCCGTTAAACAATGCAAAGTACTGAATTGCGGGAAAATGAATACTCTTTATTCTACCTTGTGTCACTCCCCTCGTCTCACCGTAACAAATATTAGACAAGAATGTTTGATACTTAGCCCTTGGCGGTTCGTCAAGCGAACCCCAGAACGGGAGTTTGTAGTGGTAAGCAAAATTCTCTAGTGAAATGTTAAATGGGTTATCATAAAGCATAAACGACACCCTAGACTCACGGGGAAGGAATTTAAATCCTTTGACAAATGATTTAGTGAGAAGGTGGCGTTGTTCACACTTATCTGAAATGTAGGGACCGAGGCCAGCATTGTGAACATATTGCTCAAATTCCTCTTTAATACCCACACGCGTCATATACTCATCGCAAGGCCATAATCATGTTTTGGTGGCGCCATCTCTAGTAGGAATTTCACTTGGTTCAACATATGACCGGCGAGCAGAGCTATCACTAGAGGATGCCCCCGAGGATCGCCTCCTCGAAGAACTCCTTCCAAACAAGTTCATCATGTTCGCATACAATTTTCTGAAATATTTTGGGTGACAAAATTTGTCAACAAAACTTTATAAGATTGATAGCAACTACTCATAGGGATACATAAAGGCCAAAGTAAGCATTCAAACTACTTAGAACACTAAGAATTCAACATGCAAGCTCATCTATAGCAGCACCAGGAGTAGCTAATTATTCAAAATATAAACCACTAAAACAAAAACTAATTGGACAAACGGTGGAGTCACATACCAAGCAATAATCCCTCGAAACAGTTTCAGAAACGGAGCTTCGAGCAAAGAGATCGAAATCCACGGGTTTGAGAGCAAGAACACAGGAGAGAGAGCAATGGAGATTTTTTTTGAAGGTAGGTGATGATGTGGTATGAAGAGATAAGTGAGGGGGGCCACGTGGGGACCACAACCCACCAGGGCGCGCCTGGGGGTCCTGGCGCACCCAGGTGGGTTGTGCCCATCTGGTGCACCTCCCTCTGATGTTATCTGCTCCAAAAATTCTTAAATATTCAGAAAAAATCGTATTAAATTTTCTGGGCATCCTAAGAACTTTTAGTTTTGGGTCATTTTTTATTGCACGGGAAAATCAGAAACAGACAAAACATGGCATTTTATTTTATTTAGCTAATAAAAAAGAGAATAAAAAGTAGGGACATAAAGTAGTGCTTACTAAATTCATCAACTTCATACCACTAAAAAATGGTCCATTAATAAGGTTGATCAAGTCTTATTAACAATCACTTTCGATTAGCATGAAACCGAAGAACTTTCGTAAATCACTAAGTTACCTCAACGGGGATATGAATGTCCCCAACAATAAGCATTTCATATTTCTTTTCGATAGTAGGTAAAGGTATTTGAAAACTTCCAATAGTGATTGTCGGAGATTTTTCAATAACATTAATACCATTCACTTGGAATTGCTTCTTTGGAAAGTGCACCATATGCTCATTACCATTGATATGAAAAGTGACCTTGCTTTTGTTGCAATCAATAACAGCCCCTGCAGTATTCAAGAAGGGTCTACCAAGGATATTCGACATGTTGTCGTCCTCAGGCATCTCAAGTATAACAAAGTCAGTCAAAATAGTAACGTTAGCAACAACAACAGGCACATCCTCACAGATATCGATAGGTATGGCAGTTGATTTATCATCCATTTGCAAAGATATTTCAGTAGGTGTGAGTTTATTCAAATCAAGTCTTTTATATAAAGAGAAAGACATAACACTAACACCAGCTCCTAAATCACACAAAGCAGTTTTCACATAATTCTTTTTGATGGAGCAAGGTATAGTTGGTATTCCCGGATCTCCGAGTTTTTTAGGTAGTCCATCCTTAAAAGTATAATTAGCAAGCATAGTGGAGATTTCAGCTTCCGGTATTTTTCTCTTATTTGTGATGATGTCTTTCATATACTTTGCATAAGGAGGCATTTTCAAGATATCAGTCAAGCGAGTACGCAAAAAGACTGGCCTCAGCATTTCAGCAAAGCGTTCAAATTCTTCATCATCATTATTTTTAGTTGACTTAGGTGGAAAAGGCATTGGTTTTTGAACCCACGGTTCTCTTTCTTTACCGTATTTTCTAGAAATGAAGTCTCTTTTATCATATCTTTATTCTTAGGTTGTGGGTTATCAAGATCAACATGTGGTTCTATCTCAACATCATTGTCTGGTTCTTTATTATTTGGTTGAGAGTCTTCATGAACATCAACATTGCCTTTTCATTATCACTAGGTGAATGTTCATTACCAGACTGAGTTTCAACATCAGAGATAGAAACTTCATTATCTATGTGAGGAGGTTTTTCTATTTCAGGTTCACTATGAGCATGCAAAGTCCTATCATTTTTCTTTTTCTTTCTAGAAGGACTAGGTGCACTAGTGTTGGATCTTTGTGAATCTTGTTCAATTCTTTTTGGGTGTCCCTTAGGATAAAGTGGTTCCTGGGTCATTTTACCTCCTCTAGTTGCAACTCTAACAACAAAGTCATGCATATTATTATTCATTTCATCAAGCAACTCTCTTTGAGATTTAGCAACTTGTTCTACCAGGGTTTGAACCATAGAAGCATGCTTTCCAATACCTCTAACATCATTTGATATTCTAAATAACAAGTCACTCAAGCGGGCAATCATATCAGAATTGTATTTCAATTGTTTCGTAACATTTGCATTGAAGTGATCTTGTTTTCTAATATAATTTTCAGACACATAAAGGCATTGACTAGGATGCATATTGTGAGGATTGTCATTATCATTGAACATCATAAGAGAATTTACCTCTACCACCTTAGGCAGTGGTGGTGTATTAAGCCCATGTATTTCTTCGATAGGAGGTAAATTTTTAACATCCTCAGCTTCAATACCTTTTTCCTTCATAGATTTCTTTGCCTCTTGCATATCTTCAGGACTGAGATATAATATACCCCTCTTCTTTGGAGTGGGTTTAGCCGGTGGTTCAGGAAGAGTCCAATCATCATAGTTTTTCAATATGTTATTCAATAATTATTCAGCTTGCCCAACAGTTTGTTCCCTGAAAACACAACCAACACAACTATTTAGGAAATCCCTAGAAGCATCAGTTAGTCCATTATAGAAGATATCAAGTACTTCATTTTTCTTAAGAGGATGATTAGACAAAGCATTAAGTAATTGGCAAAGCCTACCCCAAGCTTGTGGGAAACTCTCTTCTTTAATTTGAACAAAGTTAAATATTCCCTGTAAGGCAGCTTGTTTCTTGTGAGCAGGAAAATATTTTTCAGAGAAGTAATAAATCATATCCTGGGGACTACGCACACAACCAGGAGAAAGAGTATTGTACCAAGCTTTAGCATCACCCTTTAATGAGAATGGAAATAATTTGAGAATATAGTAATAGCGAGTTTTCTCATCATGAGTAAAAAGGGTGGCTATTTCATTCAACTTCGTAAGATGTGCCACAACAGTTTCAGTTTCATAACCATGGAAAGGATCAGATTCAACCAAAGTAATCAACTATGGGTCGACAGAGAATTCATAATCCTCATCATCAATAAAGATAGGTGAAGTGGCAAACTTAGGATCACATTTCATTCTAACATTCAGAGATTTTTCTTTATACTTGCATAATAATTTCTCTAGATCATCTCTCTCTCTCTCTGCAAGCAAGAATATCTCTAGTTGTTTCTTCACTCATAACATAACCTTCTGGTACCTTAGGCAATTCATATCTAGGAGGGCTAGTTCTACCAGGTGTTTCAGGAGTTTCAGTTGCAAGCTCATCATCAGATTCAACAACACCATGTTGTATAACTCTAGCAATTTGTTTATCAAGAAAGTCACCAAGTGGCACATCATCATTATCAAGCAAGGTACTAGCATCATCATAAGCATTTTCCATAGCAGAAGTAGCATCATCACTAACTTGTGACATATCAAAAGTAATAGCATGTGGTGGTGTTGCAAGTTTACTTATAACAGAAGGTGAATCTAAAGCAGAACTGGATGGCAATTCCTTACCTCCCCTCGTCTTTGAGGGAAATATCTTAGTCTTAGCATCCTTCAGATTCTTCATAGTGATAAATTGGTAATAATCCCAAGTGACTCAACAAATATAGCTATGCTCCCCAGCAACGGCGCCAGAAAAAGGTCTTGATAACCCACAAGTATAGGGGATCGCAACAGTTTTCGAGGGTAGAGTATTCAACCCAAATTTATAGATTCGACACAAGGGGAGCCAAAGAATATTTGAAGGTATTAGCAGTTGAGTTGTCAATTTAACCACACATGTAGATTAACTATCTGCAGCAAAGTGATCAGTAGCAAAGTAGTATGATAGTTTTGATAATAGTGGCAACAGTAACGGTAATGGTAACAGTGATAGCAATAGTTTTGTAGCAAGTGTAACAGTGATGATAGCAGTAGTAAATTAGCAAGAACAATATAGGATAAACTTGTAGGCATTGGATCGGTGACTTGTTGGATGATATTCATCATGAGACAGTTACTGTTGGGGAACGTAGTATTTTGAAAAATTTCCTGCGATCATGCAAGATCTATCTAGGAGAAGCATAGAAACGAGCGGGGAGAGTGTGTCCACGTACCCTCGTAGACCGAAAGTGGAAGCATTTAGTAACACAGTTGATGTAGTCGTACGTCTTCGCGATCCAACCGATCCAAGTACCGAACGCACGACACCTCCGCGATCTGCACACGTTCAGCTCGGTGACGTCCCTCGAACTCTTGATCCATTTCAGGCCGAGGGAGAGTTTCGTTAGCACAAAGGCATGGTGACGGTGATGATGATGTTACCGGCGCAGGGCTTCACCTAAGCACTATGATGATATGACCGAGGTGTTAACTGTGGAGGGGGGCGCCTCACACGGCTAGGAACAATTGATGTGTGTTCTAGGGGTGCCCACCCCACGTATATAAAGGAGGTAGAGGGAGGGAGGCAGCCTAGGGCACGCCCAAGTAGGAGGAATCCTACTTGGGCCCCTAGTCCAATTCGGCCCCCCTTACCATATTTGGACAAGGGGGGAAGGAAGGAGGGGGGAGGGGAAGGAAGTAGGAGTCCTACTTCATACTTTCCTTTTCCTCCTCTACTTTTCCTTTCTCCCCACATGGCTGGCCCTATAGGGGGTGCACCAGCCCCTTGTGGGCTGGTGTGTTCCCTTACTTGGCCCATTAAGCCCATATCTTTGTCGGGGTTTGCCCGGAACCCATTCCGGTGACCCGGTATCACCCGAAACACTTTTGGTGTTCGAATATAGCCTTCCAATATATGAATCTTTACCTCTCGACCATTTTGAGACTCCTCGTCATGTCCGTGATCTCATCCAGGACTCCGAACAAACTTCGGTACATCAAATCACATAACTCATAATATAAATCGTCATGGAACGTTAAGCGTGCGGACCCTATGGGTTCGAGAACTATGTAGACATGACCGAGACACATCTCCGGTCAATAACCAATAGTGGAACATGAATGCTCATATTGGCTCCTACATATTCTACAAAGATCTTTATCAGTCAAACCGCATAACAACATATATTGTTCCCTTTGTCATCGGTATGTTACTTGCCCGAGATTCGATCGTCGGTATCATCATACTTAGTTCAATCTCGTTACCGACAAGTCTCTTTACTCATTCTGTAATGCATCATCCCACAACTAACTCATTAGTCACATTGCTTGCAAGGCTTATAGTGATGAGCATTACCAAGAGGGCCCAGAGATACCTCTCCGATACACTGAGTGACAAATCCTAATATCGATCTATGCCAACTCAACAAACACCATCAGAGACACCAGTAGAGCATCTTTATAACTACCCAGTTACATTGTGACATTTGATAGCAGACAAGGTGTTCCTCCGGTATTCGGGAGTTGCATAATCTCATAGTTAGAGGAACATGTATAAGGCATGATGAAAGCAATAGCAATAAAACTAAACAATCATTTATGCTAAGCTAACGGATGGGTCATGTCCATCACATCATTCTCTAATGATGTGATTCCGTTCATCAAATGACAACACATGTCTATGGTTAGGAAACTTAACCATCTTTGATTAACGAGCTAGTCAAGTAGAGGCATACTAGGGACACTCTGTCTGCCTATGTATTCACACATGTACTAAGTTTCCGGTTAATACAATTCTAGCATGAATAATAAACATTTATCATGATATAAGGAAATATAAATAACAACTTTATTATTGCCTCTAGGGCATATTTCCTTCAGTTATAACCTAGGGCGATACGACACTGATGTCTACTACACAACCTTCTTCTTGTAGACGTTGTTGGGCCTCCAAGTGCAGAGGTTTGTAGGACAGTAGCAAATTTCCCTCAAGTGGATGACCTAAGGTTTATCAATCCGTAGGAGGCGTAGGATGAAGATGGTCTCTCTCAAGCAACCCTACAACCAAATAACAAAGAGTCTCTTGTGTCCCCAACACACCCAATACAATGGTAAATTGTATAGGTGCACAAGTTCGGCGAAGAGATGGTGATACAAGTGGTATATGGATGGTAGATAAAGGTTTTTGTAATCTGAAAATATAAAAACAGCAAGGTAACTAATGATAAAAGTGAGCACAAACGGTATTGCAATGCTAGGAAACAAGGCCTAGGGTTCATACTTTCACTAGTGCAAGTTCTCTCAACAATAATAACATAATTGGATCATATAACTATCCCTCAACATGCAACAAAGAGTCACTCCAAAGTCACTAATAGCGGAGAACAAACGAAGGGATTATGGTAGGGTACGAAACCACCTCAAAGTTATCCTTTCTGATCGATCTATTCAAGAGTCCGTAGTAAAATAACATGAAGCTATTCTCTCCGTTCAATCTATCCTAGAGTTCGTACTAGAATAACACCTTAAGACACAAATCAACCAAAACCATAATGTCACCTAGATACTCCAATGTCACCTCAAGTATCTGTGGGTATGATTATACGATACGCATCACATAATCTCAGATTCATCTATTCAAACCAACACAAAGTACTTCAAAGAGTGCCCCAACGTTTCTACCGGAGAGTCAAGACTGTCACACCCTAGCTAGTCATGCATCAGAGTGTGTGCATCATGTTTAAATTTCCATTTAATTTGAAATGGGGATTTGTGAAACCCTCAGAATCATTTTTGAAAATGATCCAAATAAAAATTTCTCCAAAAAGGTCCAAGAAAATGCTCATGTTGCTCTCTGAAAATATTGGACAGAGATAAAAATCAAACCAATATTTTTAAGAGCTCATAGGTATTTATTTTGGGCATTTGGAATTAATGCATAAATATTTGCATTGGAAATATATTAGCTATATATATTAATATATGTCCAAATATTTTGCCAATTATAAAGGAGCTCTGGAATAATATATCTAGCTCCTGCAAAAATTGGCATAAGGTAAATAAATGATTTAATATTTTATTTAAATCAAAACAAATGTCAGAAATTAGAAAAAGAAAAAGAAATAAAAGGAGGAGCTTACCTGGGCTCCTCCCTGTCCGGCCCAGCCAGCTGGCCGGCCCAGCCAGCAGGCGGCCCAGCCCGCCTCCCTCCTCTGTCGTCTTCGTCCTCGACAGAGGGAGGGGAGTGTGGCCGGCGCGCGCGCGCGCCACCGCGCCACGCCACCTGCTCGCCTGCCTGCCTGCCCTCCCCTCCTCGTCTCGATGCCCCGGACGACGCCACGCCCTCCCCCCTGCTCTCTCTCACTCTCCCTCGGGTCTTCCTCTCCTCTCCCTCGCTCTCTCTCTCACAGCCGAACACCACCATCGCCGTCGTTCGCCATAGCAGCCGTCACCGGCCACCCCTCGCCCCTCCGCTGAGCTCAGGAGCTCCGCCGCGACCCCCTCTTCCTCCCCACCAAGCCAAGCCCCTCCGGAAGCCCTGCATCGCCGCCCACGTCGCCGTTCCCCTCCTCGGCCACCGGAGATCATCGCCGTCGATTCGCTGCACTCCGGCCGCCCTCGAGCCCACTGACCCTCCAAACGGATTCACGGTGAGCCCCCGAGTCGTCTTCCCCTTCTCCCCTGGTCTCTTTCGACCTATAGGCCTTAGCCCCGTCTTGACCGAGAACTCCACACCGCCGGTGATGTTGCCGTCGTGGCCACAGTCACCGTAGCGCCCAACCGAGCACACCCACGTCCTCACCGCACTGCGTAGAAGTCGTAGGTGCCAACCCCGCATCTCCGCAGCCGTTGTAGCCTCGACCCCGAGCTCAACCGAGCTCCGGCAGCCGCCACGGTCGTCGCCGTCGTCGGTACCGGCCACCACAGGCACGGCCACCACCACCGTTCGACGCGCGGGAGCAAGGGCTCTCCAACGAGCCCAAGCACGGCCTCGCCCGTGCCCTGTAGCGCGTTTCCGCATCGCGCCGCCGTCTCGGGCCTTGCCGGCGTCATGTCGCCGGTGGGTTTGACCCACCTTGACCACGGCAGGACCCCCCCTGTGTCCCTGACAGGTGGGCCCAGCCCTGTTAGCTAATTAGGACTAGCACTAACCGAATTAGTTAAACTAACTACCCCACCTGACACTGACCAGTGGGCCCCAGCGCCACTAATCCCTAATTAGGATTAATTTAACCCTGTTAAACCCCCCTGTCACTGACGTGTGGCCCCCACACGTCAGGTTTGACCCCAGCCAGCCGCAGTTGACCGCTGACGTCATGCTGACGTCATGCTGGCGCAATATATATATTTCTGGATTTAATTTAAATCAGGAAATTACAGAATATTATTTAAACTTCAAAAATTCATAACTTTTATTCTGTAACTCCAAATTGGACAAATTATATATGAAAAATGATCAGAAAAATCCAATCTATCCATCTGTACTATTTTCATGCATGATCAAACAAGCTAAATTGATGTTTTAAGCAGAACAAGGAAAAGCACTTTAAAAGGCCATGTTTGAGTTTGAAATTTGAATCTTTGATTCAAATTTGTTCAAACCCTTCTGGTTTTAGTTGCATTAGCCCAACACACTCATATTGCCATGTTTCATGCATGCATCATATTGTTGCACATTGTTTGGTGACGGTTGTGTATCGGTGTCCTTTGCGACAGGTTCTGCTTCCGAGGAGTACCGTGATTACCCTAACGAAGAACCGTATCAGTGCAACGAACCGTCAGGCAAGCAACCAACCATTTGATCATATCGATACAATCCCATGTTCTCGCTTCTGCTCTCTTTTACTGCATTAAGACAACGCGTTTCAAACTGCTGTGTGCTACGGTAGTTGAACCCATTTCCTCTGCATGACCTGTCATTGCCACAGTAACTAGATGAAACCCACTAGCATGTGTAGGAGTTGATTGAGCCATATGTATGTGTTGTTCCTACCTTGCTATGCCTGCTATGCTTAGAGTCGTGTCAGGTCTGGTTCATCTGGGTGATGGGCTAGAGTGAAATGATTATGTCGGTAATGAGAGTGGTGTGGTGAACACGATTTGGTAAAGGTATCGATGAGAGGCCATGTAGGAGTACATGGTGGGTTGTTTCATTGAAGCCGACCTTAAGCACTGAGATCTGTATGTGTGATTTAAGATACAGCTACTACCATGCATTGGGCCCTGAAATATGACCCCGCTCGACTTCTTATTCACCCTAGCTCTCTGTCCAGGAGTTGCAAGTAGTTTCTGGTGTTTGTAGTCTACTGGAGGCCGTGGACAGCGCTGACCGTAGGGGTGGGCTGTGATGCGGTAGGTACGTGGCCGGGTGTACCGAACACCCGCTAGGTATCTCGGGAACCCTGTTCACATCGTTTGGGGCCGTATGGGAAACCTCGGCCGGACTCCCTGCGGATGGAACCTGAATAGGCGATAAACCTGGACTGGAGGCTTAAGTGTTTAGGTAGGTCGTGGTCTACACCCACGTCGGCTTTCGCTTGAAGTCTGCCGAGCACATGTCGTGTGCAGACGCTAAGTGGTGGAAACATGTATGAAGAAGTACACCTTTGCAGGGTTAACAATGATCTATTCGAATAGCCGCGTCCGCGGTAAAGGACTACTTGGTTGCCTATACAGTTCATAGACAAGTAAATGGAAACTTCTAAAAGCCTTAAGATAAGTGTGAGTGCTGAGGATGGCTCTTCCGTAGGAAGACGGAGGCGGATCCTTGGTAGTGTATTGAAGTGGTGAGTAGTGGACTCGTGTGCGCAAAACCATTTCAAGTTGAAGTATCGTAGGATAGTCTAGCCAAGAGTCAAAGCTGGCTTGCTGCAATAACTCCACCAACCCTTCTTGATAATATGCATGTATGTAGGATCTGATGTAAGTCTTGCTGAGTACCTTTGTACTCATGTTGCTATAATTTACATTTTTACAGAAGACGCTGCAACCCCTTCTGATGGGTTCTATGTAGACATTGACATCAACGAGTAGGCTAAAGGCCCAGGTGGTGACCCTGAGCTTGTGAAGGACCACATAGTATAGCTAGGCTTTCCAAGCCTCTTTTATTTTACTAGTTGTCTGTACTCAGACAAGTTACTTCCGCTGCTGGTTTGTATGACTGTATGACTTGAATGTTGGGTCGTGAGACCCGTACCTTTGTGTATGTTATGTATGGCTCCCTGAGCCTTAAATAAAGTACTTGTGTCGTAGAGTCATGTTGTGATGCTTCGTTGTATTTGCACATATCGAGCATACTGTGTGTATGATTGAAATGCTTGGTATGTGTGGGATCTGACTACCTAGTTGTTTATCTTTAGTAGCCTCTCTTACCGGGAAATGTCTCCTAGTGTTACCGCTGAGCCATGGTAGCTTGCTACTGCTCTGGAACACTTAGGCTGGCCGGCATGTGTCCTTCTTCGTTCCTGTGTCTGTCCCTTCGGGGAAATGTCACGCTTTGAGTACCGGAGTCCTGTTAGCCCGCTACAGCCCGGTTTACCGGAGTCCTGCTAGCCCAGTGCTACAGCCCGGACCCACTTGCTGATGACCGACACGTTCGAAGCTGGGTCATGGATGCCTGTCCCTGTAAGTCTGTGCCACTTTGGGTTTACGACTAGTCATGTCAGCCCGGGCTCTTTATCATATGGATGCTAGCGACACTATCATATACGTGAGCCAAAAGGCGCAAACGGTGCCGGGCAAAGGTAAGGCGACACCCGTGGGGATACCGTGCGTGAGGCCGCAAAGTGATATGAGGTGTTACCGGCTAGATCGATGTGACATCGAGTCGGGGTCCTGACAGCGTTGGCATCAGAGCCGGACTGCCTGTAGGTTCTCCAAGCTAAACTGGTCGATGTTGAGTCTAGAAATTCTTTAGTTATATGTAGGGTAATTGTTTGTGGGTTGGAATGTAAGGCTCTTTTTACTCCTTTATCTTATGACATTCTGATCTGAGTCAGTCCATTCTTCCACCGGGGGTTAAGGAATTAGGATCCATACTCTCTATCAGGATCACGTGTTACTAATCAGTAGTACCTTATAAGTTTGATGGATACAAGCCTAGTTCAGTTCTACTACCACATTATGTTGTTAGAATGGATTCAGAACTTTGATATGATGATGTTGAGTGTGTACGAAATCCTTTGTCAAATGTCTCAAATCCTTCTTGAGCATTTACAGCTGTTATGCTGCCGAAATTTTGCTAGAAATTCTAATGCCTTTGCATTATGATTGTGCTTTCAGATGGCCACTCGCGACCTCAATCAAGTGGTTCGCCTCACTCGATGCCTAGATGTACCCGGCCATACTGCTAAGTTGGTCAGGGTAATGACTGAGGCTGGATACCGCTGGTATCCTGAGTACACGGTCGAAGAGCAATTTCGGGACTTCAATCAAAGCCAGTATCTCTGCACTGTCAGGATATTTCCGTCTTATCCTGGATCCACCGAGCCCCTTCACTGCTCCTATGGACTCGGGGTTACTATTGAGATGGCTATGCAGGACGCCGCCTACTCTATGATGACCATTATGCGAGTCAGATCTGGTTTATTTCGGGATTCTGATTTCCGGTATATGCCAGGCTCACTTCCGGGAGCACAAGGGTATCTCCAGGCTATCTATGCTGACCCCACTCAGGAGGATTCACGGACTCGCACCACTGCGGAGATGCTCGAGGATAAGGACCGTGAAAATCGGGCCTTGAGGTTAGAGCTCTTCAATACCCGTGCTGACCACTGGGCCACTTTGACTCGGTTCGCACCGGCGGTGCAAGCTGGATTTTCAGATATGCGCGATCTCTATCCTGTGAGATCTGCTCTGCCAGACGTGATGGGTTGGCGTGATGTAGGAGGCATCACCCCACCTCGCGGTCCCCGCAGGCCACCGTCTGTTGGTCCAAGGCCTCATCCTAGCCCCTATGGTCCACAAGCTCCGCGAGATCGTCTGTTTCCGGATGATCATGTTGAGCTTCCAGGCTATGGAGGCGACTTCTACGAGGACTACTACGGATCGGTCTGAGTTAGCGGTAGTATCACTAGTTCGCACTAGCTGTGTCGTCTATCGTCCTGCGTGACTCGTGGGATATGACCTAGTTTGTACTCTTTCCGGAGGTGTAGAAAAATAATGTATAGGAGCTTGGAATGCCTCCGATGAGATGTAATCCTCTTTTCACCGTAATAGTACTTTGTTTGGTCTTGTACTAAACCCTGTATGGTGTGTATGACGATGGAATAAAAGAAGCAGTTTCTGTATTTACCATGTCATACGGATGATCATCTTGCATTTCGAGTTATTCCTTACATATTATATCCTATGTCGGAATTTTATCATCCTGACTAAATCATTGTCTTGTTTACCTAGGATGGTCAACACGCGCACTAACCCTGCTCCTCAAGAGCAGGCCGAAGGCAGTGAAGTCAGGGATGCAAATCTGCCTCATCCTCCTTCCCTAGCCGAGGTTATGATGGAAGCTGAGAGAAACAAGCGGGAGACCAACCGTTTGTTGGAGCGTATTGAACAGAACACGACACACCATCAGAGGACTAACGTGGTGTCACTCAGTGATTTTATCAAATTACATCCACCCACGTTCCACCACTCCGTCGAGCCTCTCGACGCTGATGACTGGCTTCGCAGTATCTCTCACAAACTGCGTTCCGCGCTGGTAGCGGAGGCTGACAAGGTCACCTTTGCTGCATATCATCTTGAAGGCCCCGCCAGTCTATGGTGGGAGAATTATGGAGCTATGCGCCCAGCAGGCCATGTCACTACCTGGGCTGAGTTCAGTGAGGCTTTCCGTGAACATCACATTCCGGAGGGTCTCATGGACCGTAAACGTGAGGAATTTTGCAGTTTCATCCAAGGCCGACTCTCTGTGGATGCTTATAGCAGGGAGTTTGGTAACCTCGCACGATATGCAACCGAGGAAGTTTCTACTGACGCCAAGAAGCAGGCAAGGTTCCGTAAGGGACTTAGTCCTGAGCTTCGCCGTGACCTCCGTCTGCATGAGTGCACAACTTTTCAGAAACTTGTCAACAAAGCCATCAGTGCTGAAACTGGTCAGACTGACTATGACGCAACACGCAAGCATGGCCGTGACATGGGTTCCTCATCCGGTGCTGGTCCTTAGAAGCGCCGCGTGTGGGTGCCCAACACCGCCCTGCCACCTAGGTTCACACCGAGGCCATCTTTCCAGGCGCCTCGCCCTGTTCAACAGTCTGCTCCGGCCAAGCCCTATGGGGGTCCAACCAACAATGCTCCTCCACGTACCAGTTCCGTGACTTGTTTCAAGTGTGGGGAATCTGGCCACTATATGCGTGAGTGTCCCCAGACCAACCCCAACCAGTCTGCTAAAGCTGTTGGCCGTGGCAAGCCGACAGGGAAAGTGTTCCACGCCAAGCCGGTCACCGCTTCACGTGGCCATGTCAACTGTATCTCGGCCGAAGAAGCTCAAGAAGATCCCAACGTCGTTCTCGGTACGCTTCTTGTTAATTGCCACCCGGCATCTGTTCTTTTCGATACAGGAGCCTCTCATTCTTTTATATCCGAAAATTATGCTCGTTTGCATAACGTTGCATTCTGTGACATGCCATCCACTATGGAAATTTCTACTCCCGGGTCTAGATGGCAGACCTCTAGGGTAAGTTATGGAAATGAAATCCAAGTCGACAGACTTGTTTTCCTTGCATCTTTGATAGCCCTTAAATTTTCAGATATTAATATCATTTTGGGTATGGACTGGATGTCAGCTCATCAAGCCAAAATTGATTGCTTCTCTAGGACTGTTCAACTCACCCATCCTTCGGGGAAGATAGTCAATGTCTTGACCCGATTAGCCAAGCGGCAATTATATTCTCTTAACGCCAGCCCTTTGCCAGACCTTGAGGACATTCCGGTAGTCCGTGACTTCCTGGATGTCTTTCCAGAGGAATTGCCAGGTGTTCCACCTGACAGGGTTGTTGAGTTCGTAATAGACCTCATCCCAGGAACCGTTCCGATTGCTAGAAGACCCTATAAGATGGCACCCCTAGAACTAGCCGAGCTTAAGAAACAACTCGATGAGTCCTTGAAAAAGGGTTTCATCCGCCCTAGTTCATCTCCGTGGGCTTGCCCCGTCCTATTCGTCAAGAAGAAGGATGGTACGGACCGGATGGTTGTAGATTACCGACCTGTCAATTTGGTCACAATCAAGAACAAATATCCGCTTCCCAGGATCAACGACCTGTATGATCAGCTCGCTGGATCCTCAGTCTTCTCCAAGATGGATTTGAGGTTGGGCTACCATCAAATTAAAATCAGAAACGGGGACATTCCTAAAACGGCCTTTGTTACTCGTTATGGCCAATACGAGTACACCGTCATGTCCTTCGGTTTAACCAACGCTCCAGCCACCTTTTCTCGGTTAATGAACTCAATCTTCATGGAGTATCTGGATAAATTCGTCGTAGTTTATCTCGATGATATACTCATCTACTCCAAGAACGAGGAAGAACATGCCGAACATCTAAGGCTAGTGTTGAAGAAACTTCGAGAGCATCGCCTTTATGCCAAATTTTCTAAATGTGAATTCTGGTTGTCAGAAGTGACCTATCTGGGTCATGTAATATCTGGTAAAGGTATTGCTGTTAACCCTGAGCGAGTTCAAGCCGTCCTTAATTGGACTCCACCTGAATCGGTCAAGCAAGTTCGGAGTTTTCTGGGCTTAGCGAGCTATTGTCGTCGCTTTGTCGAGAACTTCTCCAAGGTTGCTAAACCCCTAACCGAACTCCTCAAGAAAGATAAGAAGTTCGAATGGACTCCACAATGTGAGCACAGCTTTCAGGAACTGAAAAGACGCCTGACTTCTGCTCCCGTACTGGTACCGCCGGACTTTTCCAAGGACTTTGTTATCTACTGCGACGCCTCGCGACAAGGACTAGGTTGCATTCTCATGCAAGATCGACACGTAATTGCCTACGCTTCACGGCAATTGCACCCACATGAGGAGAATTATCCTACTCATGATCTAGAGCTTGCAGCCGTAGTCTATGCACTTAAGACCTGGCGACATTACCTCCTCGGTAACCGTTGCAAAATATTCACTGATCACCAAAGTCTGAAGTACATCTTCACCCAACCGGATCTGAATCTCAGGCAAAGACATTGGGTTGAGTTGATCACAGACTTCGACTTAGGAATAACCTACACCCCAGGGAAAGCCAACGTCATGGCTGATGCGCTAAGTCGTAAATCTTATTGTAACAACCTGATGTTACAACAAAGTCAACCGCTTCTCCATGAGGAATTTCGGAAGCTTAACCTTCACATTGTTCCTCAAGGTTTTCTTTCCACCTTGGTAGCAAAACCTACTCTTTCGGATCAAATCATTGCTGCCCAAAAGCGAGATAAGGGAATATCTAAAATCAAAGAGAACATTGCTAGCGGAGGTGCTAGTTGTTTCTCCACAAATGATCATGGTGTTGTGTACTTTGAGAACCGTCTAGTGGTTCCCAAGAACCAGCATCTACGGCAGTTGATCCTTAAGGAAGCTCATGAGTCTCCTCTCACCATTCATCCTGGTAGCACTAAGATGTATCAGGACCTACGCCAGAGGTTTTGGTGGACTAGGATGAAGAGAGAAATTGCCCAGTATATTGCTAATTGCGACGTCTGTCGTCGTGTAAAAGCAGAGCACCAACGGCCTGCTGGCACCCTTCAACCCTTAGCTATTCCTGAATGGAAATGGGATAAAATTGGTATGGATTTCATTACCGGTTTTCCCAGGACCAAGAGAGGGAATAATGCTATTTTCGTCGTGGTCGATCGTCTTTCCAAAGTAGCCCATTTCTTACCTGTTCGTGAGAGTATAACCGCTAGCCAGCTGGCAGACTTATACATCTCCCGAATAGTGTCCCTCCATGGTGTTCCTTTGGAAATTAACTCGGATCGAGGAAGTCTTTTCACCTCTCGATTTTGGGAAAGCTTCCAAAATGCTATGGGAACCCGTCTCTCCTTTAGCACCGCCTTCCACCCTCAGTCGAGTGGTCAAGTGGAACGCGTCAACCAGATTCTAGAAGACATGCTTCGAGCCTCTGTTATCTCATTCGGAATGGACTGGGAGAAGTGCCTTCCATTTGCCGAATTCGCTTACAACAACAGCTATCAATCTAGCTTGGGTAAAGCCCCTTTTGAAGTTCTCTATGGACGACGGTGTCGAACACCCCTTAACTGGTCAGAGACCGGGGAAAGACAATTCTTTGGCCCGGACATGATTCAGGAAGCAAAAGAACAAGTTCGTATCATTCGTGAAAAGTTGAAAACAGCCCAATCTCGTCAAAAGAGTCAATATGACCGAAAACATAAGGCTATGACTTTCGAGGTTGACGAGAAGGCTTATCTTCGGGTCACCCCTCTGAAGGGAACCCATCGTTTCGGTATCAAAGGCAAATTGGCTCCTCGTTACATTGGACCTTTTCGCATTCTCGCCAAACGAGGAGAAGTTGCCTACCAGTTGGAACTACCTCCGCACCTCTCCAGAGTCCACGATGTTTTCCACGTTTCTCAACTCAGGCGTTGCTTCTCGGATCCTATCCGTGGAGTGGACCACGAAACGCTTGATCTCCAAGATAATCTTACATATCGAGAGTACCCCACTCGTATCCTCGATCAAGCCGAACGTACCACCCGACGTCATAATATCAAGTTTCTCAAAGTACAATGGTCGCACCATTCTGAGGATGAAGCAACTTGGGAAAGGGAGGATCGTCTTCGACTTGAATATCCCGCCTTCTTCCCGGAGGAACCCAAATCTCGGGACGAGATTCTTTTGAGTGGGGGTGAGTTGTCACACCCTAGCTAGTCATGCATCAGCGTGTGTGCATCATGTTTAAATTTCCATTTAATTTGAAATGGGGATTTGTGAAACCCTCAGAATCATTTTTGAAAATGATCCAAATAAAAATTTCTCCAAAAAGGTCCAAGAAAATGCTCATGTTGCTCTCTGAAAATATTGTATAGAGATAAAAATCAAACCAATATTTTTAAGAGCTCATAGGTATTTATTTTGGGCATTTGGAATTAATGCATAAATATTTGCATTGGAAATATATTAGCTATATATATTAATATATGTCCAAATATTTTGCCAATTATAAAGGAGCTCTGGAATAATATATCTAGCTCCTGCAAAAATTGGCATAAGGTAAATAAATGATTTAATATTTTATTTAAATCAAAACAAATGTCAGAAATTAGAAAATGAAAAATAAATAAAAGGAGGAGCTTACCTGGGCTCCTCCCTGTCCGGCCCAGCCAGCTGGCCGGCCCAGCCAGCAGGCGGCCCAGCCCGCCTCCCTCCTCTGTCGTCTTCGTCCTCGACAGAGGGAGGGAAGTGTGGCCGGCGCGCGCGCGCGCCACCGCGCCACGCCACCTGCTCGCCTGCCTGCCTGCCCTCCCCTCCTCGTCTCGATGCCCCGGACGACGCCACGCCCTCCCCCCTGCTCTCTCTCACTCTCCCTCGGGTCTTCCTCTCCTCTCCCTCGCTCTCTCTCTCACAGCCGAACACCACCATCGCCGTCGTTCGCCATAGCAGCCGTCACCGGCCACCCCTCGCCCCTCCGCTGAGCTCAGGAGCTCCGCCGCGACCCCCTCTTCCTCCCCACCAAGCCAAGCCCCTCCGGAAGCCCTGCATCGCCGCCCACGTCGCCGTTCCCCTCCTCGGCCACCGGAGATCATCGCCGTCGATTCGCTGCACTCCGGCCGCCCTCGAGCCCACTGACCCTCCAAACGAATTCACGGTGAGCCCCCGAGTCGTCTTCCCCTTCTCCCCTGGTCTCTTTCGACCTCTAGGCCTTATCCCCGTCTTGGCCGAGAACTCCACGCCGCCGGCGATGTCGCCGTCGTGGCCACAGTCACCGTAGCGCCCAACCGAGCACACCCACGTCCTCACCGCACCGCGTAGAAGCCGTAGGTGCCAACCCCGCATCTCCGCAGCCGTTGTAGCCTCGACCCCGAGCTCAACCGAGCTCCGGCAGCCGCCACGGTCATCGCCGTCGTCGGTACCGGCCACCACAGGCACGGCCACCACCACCGTTCGACGCGCGGGAGCAAGGGCTCTCCAACGAGCCCAAGCACGGCCTCGCCCGTGCCCTGTAGCGCGTTTCCGCATCGCGCCGCCGTCTCGGGCCTCGCCGGCGTCATGTCGCCGGTGGGTTTGACCCACCTTGACCACGGCAGGACCCCCCTGTGTCCCTGACAGGTGGGCCCAGCCCTGTTAGCTAATTAGGATTAGCACTAACCGAATTAGTTAAACTAACTACCCCACCTGACACTGACCAATGGGCCCCAGCGCCACTAATCCCTAATTAGGATTAATTTAACCCTGTTAAACCCCCCTGTCACTGACGTGTGGCCCCCACACGTCAGGTTTGACCCCAGCCAGCCGCAGTTGACCGCTGACGTCATGCCGACGTCATGCTGGCGCAATATATATATTTCTGGATTTAATTTAAATCAGGAAATTACAGAATATTATTTAAACTTCAAAAATTCATAACTTTTATTCTGTAACTCCAAATTGGACAAATTATATATGAAAAATGATCAGAAAAATCCAATCTATCCATCTGTACTATTTTCATGCATGATCAAACAAGCTAAATTGATGTTTTAAGCAGAACAAGGAAAAGCACTTTAAAAGGCCATGTTTGAGTTTGAAATTTGAATCTTTGATTCAAATTTGTTCAAACCCTTCTGGTTTTAGTTGCATTAGCCCAACACACTCATATTGCCATGTTTCATGCATGCATCATATTGTTGCACATTGTTTGGTGATGGTTGTGTATCGGTGTCCTTTGCGACAGGTTCTGCTTCCGAGGAGTACCGTGATTACCCTAACGAAGAACCGTATCAGTGCAACGAACCATCAGGCAAGCAACCAACCATTTGATCATATCGATACAATCCCATGTTCTCGCTTCTGCTCTCTTTTACTGCATTAAGACAACGCGTTTCAAACTGCTGTGTGCTACGGTAGTTGAACCCATTTCCTCTGCATGACCTGTCATTGCCACAGTAACTAGATGAAACCCACTAGCATGTGTAGGAGTTGATTGAGCCATATGTATGTGTTGTTCCTACCTTGCTATGCCTGCTATGCTTAGAGTCGTGTCAGGTCTGGTTCATCTGGGTGATGGGCTAGAGTGAAATGATTATGTCGGTAATGAGAGTGGTGTGGTGAACACGATTTGGTAAAGGTATCGATGAGAGGCCATGTAGGAGTACATGGTGGGTTGTTTCATTGAAGCCGACCTTAAGCACTAAGATCTGTATGTGTGATTTAAGATACAGCTACTACCATGCATTGGGCCCTGAAATATGACCCCGCTCGACTTCTTATTCACCCTAGCTCTCTGTACAGGAGTTGCAAGTAGTTTCTGGTGTTTGTAGTCTACTGGAGGCCGTGGACAGCGCTGACCGTAGGGGTGGGCTGTGATGCGGTAGGTACGTGGCCGGGTGTACCGAACACCCGCTAGGTATCTCGGGAACCCTGTTCACATCGTTCGGGGCCGTATGGGAAACCTCGGCCGGACTCCCTGCGGATGGAACCTGAATAGGCGATAAACCTGGACTGGAGGCTTAAGTGTTTAGGTAGGTCGTGGTCTACACCCACGTCGGCTTTCGCTTGAAGTCTGCCGAGCACATGTCGTGTGCAGACGCTAAGTGGTGGAAACATGTATGAAGAAGTACACCCCTGCAGGGTTAACAATGATCTATTCGAATAGCCGCGTCCGCGGTAAAGGACTACTTGGTTGCCTATACAGTTCATAGACAAGTAAATGGAAACTACTAAAAGCCTTAAGATAAGTGTGAGTGCCGAGGATGGCTCTTCCGTAGGAATACGGAGGCGGATCCTCGGTAGTGTATTGAAGTGGTGAGTAGTGGACTCGTGTGCGCAAAACCATTTCAAGTTGAAGTATCGTAGGATAGTCTAGCCAAGAGTCAAAGCTGGCTTGCTGCAATAACTCCACCAACCCTTCTTGATAATATGCATGTATGTAGGATCTGATGTAAGTCTTGCTGAGTACCTTTGTACTCATGTTGCTATAATTTACATTTTTACAGAAGACGCTGCAACCCCTTCTGATGGGTTCTATGTAGACATTGACATCAACGAGTAGGCTAAAGGCCCAGGTGGTGACCCTGAGCTTGTGAAGGACCACATAGTATAGCTAGGCTTTCCAAGCCTCTTTTATTTTACTAGTTGTCTGTACTCAGACAAGTTACTTCCGCTGCTGGTTTGTATGACTGTATGACTTGAATGTTGGGTCGTGAGACCCGTACCTTTGTGTATGTTATGTATGGCTCCCTGAGCCTTAAATAAAGTACTTGTGTCGTAGAGTCATGTTGTGATGCTTCGTTGTATTTGCACATATCGAGCATATTGTGTGTATGATTGAAATGCTTGGTATGTGTGGGATCTGACTACCTAGTTGTTTATCTTTAGTAGCCTCTCTTACCGGGAAATGTCTCCTAGTGTTACCGCTGAGCCATGGTAGCTTGCTACTGCTCTGGAACACTTAGGCTGGCCGGCATGTGTCCTTCTTCGTTCCTGTGTTTGTCCCTTCGGGGAAATGTCACGCTTTGAGTACCGGAGTCCTGTTAGCCCGCTACAGCCCGGTTTACCGGAGTCCTGCTAGCCCAGTGCTACAGCCCGGACCCACTTGCTGATGACCGACACGTTCGAAGATGGGTCATGGATGCCTGTCCCTGTAAGTCTATGCCACTTTGGGTTTACGACTAGTCATGTCAGCCCGGGCTCTTTATCATATGGATGCTAGCGACACTATCATATACGTGAGCCAAAAGGCGCAAACGGTCCCGGGCAAAGGTAAGGCGACACCCGTGGGGATACCGTGCGTGAGGCCGCAAAGTGATATGAGGTGTTACCGGCTAGATCGATGTGACATCGAGTCGGGGTCCTGACAAAGACGAAAACATGTGCCAACCCCTATGCATAGATTCCCAAGGTCACGGAACCCGCAAGTTGATCACCAAAACATACATCAAGTGGATCAATAGAATACCCCATTGTCACCACGGGTATCCCACGCAAGACATACATCAAGTGTTCTCAAATCCTTAAAGACTCAATCCGATAAGATAACTTCAAAGGGAAAACTCAATGCATTACAAGAGAGTAGAGGGGGAGAAACATCATAAGATCCAACTATAATAGCAAAGCTCGCGATACATCAAGATCGTACCACCTCAAGAACACGAGAGAGAGAGAGAGATCAAATACATAGCTACTGGTACATACCCTCAGCCTTGAGGGAGAATTACTCCCTCCTCGTCATGGAGAGCACCAGGATGATGAAGATGGCCACCGGTGAGGGTTCCCCCCTCCGGCAGGGTGCCGGAATAGGTCTAGATTGGTTTTCCGTGGCTACGGAGGCTTCTGGCGGTGGAACTCCCGATCTATTGTCCTCTCCGAAGTTTTTAGGGTATATGGGTATATATGGGAGGAAGAAGTACGTCAGTGGACCTTCGGGCTGTCCACGAGGCAGGGGGCGCGCCCAGGGGGTGGGCGCGCCCCCACCCTCGTGGGCAGCCGGGACTCTCCTGGTCCAACTCTGATACTCCGTGGGCTTCTTCTGGTCCAAAAATAAGTTCCGTGAAGTTTCAGGTCAATTGGACTCCATTTGATTTTCCTTTTCTGCGATACTCTAAAACAAGGAAAAAACAGAAACTGGCACTGGGCTCTAGATTAATAGGTTAGTCCCAAAAATCATATAAAATAGCATATAAATTCATATAAAACATCCAAGGTTGATAATATAATAGCATGGAACAATAAAAAATTATAGATACGTTGGAGACGTATCAGACACTACTCCAGTTCGTCGATATAATGTAGGCATGTATTCCGTAAATAGTCATACGTGCTTATGGAAAGAACATGCATGACATCTTTTGTCCTACCCTCCCGTGGTAGCGTGGCCCATATTGGAAACTAAGGGATATTAAGGCCTCCTTTTAATAGAGAACCGAAACAAAGCATTAACACATAGTGAATACATGAACTCCGCAATCTACGGTCATCACCGGGAGTGGTCCCGACTATTGTCTCTTCGGGGTTGCCGGATCATAACACGTAGTAGGTGACTACAACTTGCAAGATCGTATCTAGAACATGGATATAATGGTGATAACATAAACGGTTCAGATCTGAAATCATGGCACCCGGGCCCAAAGTGACAAGCATTAAGCATGGCAAAGTCATAGCAACATCAATCTAGGAACATAGTGGATACTAGGGATCAAGCCCTAATGAAACTAACTCGATGACATGATGAATCTCAGCCAACTCCTCACCGACCAGCGAGCCTACGAAGGAATTTCTCACCCCCCGGTTGTGAGCATCATGGAATTGGCGATGGAAAGGGGTTGGTGATGACGAGGAATGAAGATCCCCCTTCCCGGAGCCCCAAACGGACTCCAGATCTGGCCTCCTGAGGAAAAACAGGAGGTGGCGACGGCTCCGTCTCGTGGACCATGATAATTCTTTCTTCCTGATTTTTTTTCTGGAAAAATAGGATTTTATAGCGCCGGTTCAGGGTCTGCGGGGCCACCAGGTGGGCAGAACTCACCTGGGCGCGCCAGGAGAGGGGGCGCACCCTGGTGGGTTGTGCTCACCCAGGTGCCTGTTGGGAAACGCAGTATTTCAAAAAAATTCCTATGATCACGCAAGATCTATCTAGGAGATGCATAGCAACGAGAGGGGAGAGTGTGTCTACGTACCCTCGTAGACCGAAAGCGGAAGCATTAAGTAACGCGTTTGATGTAGTCGAACGTCTTCACGATCCAACCGATCAAGTACCGAACGCACAACACCTCCGCGATCTGCACATGTTCAGCTCGATGATGTCCCTCGTACTCTTGATCCAGCTGAGGCCGAGGGTGAGTTGCGTCAGCACGATGGCGTGTTGACGGTGATGATGAAGTTACCGACGTGGGGCTTCGCCTAAGCACTACGACAATATGACCGAGCTGGAAAACTGTGGAGGGGGCACCACACATGGCTAAAGATCAACTTGTGTGTCTATGGGGTGCCCCCTCCCTCGTATATAACAGAGGGGAGGAGGAGGCCAGCCGACCACAAGGGGCGCGCCAAGGGGGGAGGAATCCTACTCCTAGTAGGAGTAGGTTTCCCCCTTTCCTAGTCCAAGAAGGAGTAGAAAGGAAAGAGGAGAGAAGAGAAGGAAGAAGGGGGCGCCCCCCTTCCCCTTGTCCAATTCGGACTGGGCAAGGGGGGTGCGCGCCACCTCTGGCCGGCCCCCTCTCTTCTCCACTAAGTCCCATTGTGGCCCATTAATCCCCCGGGGGGTTCCGGTAACCTCCCGGTACTCCGGAAATACCCGATACACTTCAGAACCATTCCAGTGTCCGAATATAACCTTACAATATATCAATCTTTATGTCTCGACCATTTCGAGACTCCTAGTCATGTTGGTGATCTCATTTGGGACTCTGAACAACCTTCGGTACATCAAATCACATAACTCATAATACATATCGTCATCGAACGTTACGCGTGCAGACCCTACAGGTTCGAGAAGTAAGTAGACATGACCGAGACATATCTCCGGTCAATAACCTATAACGGAACTTGGATGCTCATATTGGTTCCTACATATTCTACGAAGATCTTTATCGGTCAAACCTCACAACAACATACATTGTTCCCTTTGTCATCGGTATGTTACTTGCCTGAGATTCGATCGTCGATATCATCATACCTAGTTCAATCTCGTTACCGTCAAGTCTCTTTACTCGTTCCGTAATACATCATCCCCTGACTAACTCATTAGTCACATTGCTTGCAAGGCTTACAGTGATGTGCTTTACCGAGAGGGCCCATAGATACCTCTTCGACAATCAGAGTGACAAATCCTAATCTCGATCTATGCCAACTCAACAAACACCATCGGAGACACCTGTAGAGCATCTTTATAACCACCCAGTTATGTTGTGATGTTTGATAGCACACAAGGTATTCCTCCGGTATTCGGGAGTTGCATAATCTCATAGTCATAGGTACATGTATAAGTCATGAAGAAAGCAATAGCAATAAACTAAATGAGCATAGTGCTAAGCTAACGGATGGGTCTTGTCCATTACATCATTCTCTAATGATGTGATCCCGTTCATCAAATGACAACACATGTCTATGGTCAGGAAAAATAACCATCTTTGATTAACGAGCTAGTCAAGTAGAGGCATACTAGGGACACTCTCTTTTGTCTATGTATTCACACATGTACTAAGTTTCCGGTTAATACAATTCTAGCATGAATAATAAACATTTATCATGATATAAGGAAATATAAATATCAACTTTATTATTGCCTCTAGGGTATATTTCCTTCAGTCTCCCACTTGCACTAGAGTCAACAACCTAGTTCTCCATGTGATTTAACACCAATAGTTCACATCACTATGTGATTAGTTCACATCGCCATGTGACTAATACCCAAAGGGTTTTACTAGAGTCAATAATCTAGTTCACATCTGTCACACCCTAGCTTTTGGTACTGCCTAGTGTTTGCATCTTGCTTGCATCATGTTTAGTTTTCATGGAAATTTTGAAATGGGGATGTTCAAACCCCAGCATCAAAAGGAATTCAAATAGGTTCAACTAAAATCTTTTCCAATGATTTCAAAATGCCTTTGAAGAATGTTCATCATTTCTGGATCAAGGTGGAAGCATCTACCAAAAATGGTTCACATTTTTATAGGACATATTTCGACTTCGAATTAATTCAAACATATTTGAATTGGAGCTATTTAAATGCTATATATATTAGGTGCTCTAAAAATGTTGGAAATTGTTAAGGGTCACTGGAATAATTCATAAAGCACCCCTAATTATTTCTAGGATTTTATGAAATGATGTAGTATTTTTGCTAAGTCAAAACAAACTTGCAAAATAGAAAACAGAAGATAATTAGGAAAGTAAAACAGAACAGAAAGCTCACCTCTGTGGCCTGTTACTGAAGCACCCGGCCCAACTCCTGTCCTGGCCCAGCCCACTAGAGGCAAGGAGGTCTTCCTCCTCCTCCCGCCAGAAGGATGTAGCGCGTGGTAGCCGCACGCGCGCACGTGCCTGGCCAGCTCCACCCTGCCTGCGTCATCCCCGACTCGTCCAAGGCCGCCACGACACCCCTGGAACCCCCTGGGCCTCCTCCTCGAGCTCATCCCCTTCCCTGGCTCTCTCTCTCTCACCAACCGAGCACCGTCATTGCCGCCGCTCCTCGTTGCCGTAGCCACAGCCACCGCCTCACCCCTTGACGAGTCCAAGAGCTTCGACAAGTCTCCCTCGTCCTCTCCGTCAAGCCAAGAGACGTCGGGCGCCCTGTGTCATCTCCATCGACGTCATCTTCATCCTCGGGTGCCGACGATCGCCATCGTGGCTCCGATGCTGTCCAAGCCTCCCCCGAGCTTGCCGACTCCTCAGTTCGAACCGCTGGGAGCTGCTGCATCGAACCCCTCTCTCCCCTCGCTCGATTGCTTCGTCCTATGCCATTTCCCTCGTGGACGACAGCTTGGCTCCGCCGGCCATGTCGTCACCGTGGCCACCGTCACCTAGGGCCGTGACCGAGCACAACACCGTGCTCAGCGCAATGCCAGAAGCCCAAAACCCACACCCACTGCTCCTGTCGTGCACCGCATCCCAGTGTTCGCCGCGGCCGAACTCCATACGCCGCCCCTGTGCTCGCGGTCGTCGTTTCCAGCGACCCCGAGGCCTCCCGATCGCTCTGCTAGACGCGGTCGAGCACGGACTACCTTCTGGTGGTCTCCGCGTGTCCAGCCGCCGCTCGTAGCGCAAGTCCGGCGAGTTTCCACCACGGTTTTGGTCGCCGTCGGCCGAACTCCGGTGATTGGCGACATGGTCGTCATTAGCGCTAACCCCTGCCAACTAAACACCCCTATTATCCACTGACAGCGGGCCCTACATGGTCAAACCCCAGTCAGCGCAGGGTTTGACCGGGATTAGTCCCTTTGTCACTGACATGTGGACCCCACACGTCAGGCTTGACCTAGACCGCCCCATTGACTTGATGACGTCATGCTGACATAGTGCTGATGCAATAAATCTTTTTCTGGAATTAGTTTATTTCTAGTTATTTAGAAAATCCAGAAAAAGGGTTAAACTTCAATAAATCATAGAAAATAATCTACAGCTCAGAATGAAAAGATTTATATATGAAAAATTATCAGAAAAATCCAATCTATCCATCTATACCGTATTCATGCATGTTAGGACAACTTTTGGCTACTGTTTAGGGAAAATCAAATAAAATGGCATTTGAATATCCACATATGGAGTTTGAATTTGAACCTTGCGTTCAAACCAACTTCATTTAATTGGTTTCTAGTTGCATTAGTTCAATCAACAGCATATTGTCATGTCATGGGCATGCATCATATTGTTGCATTGCATTGATTGTGTTCTTTCTCTGTTTGCGGTGTTGTTCCCTCTCAGTGGACGTTTTTCCGACGTTGTGATCGATGATACCGATGAAGAACTATACTATCTTCAGAAGAGCCAGGCAAGCAAAACCCCCTTATTCATTCCGATACAATCCCACTCTCTCGCTTCTGCTCTCTTTTACTGCATTAGGACAACAATGCTTCAACTGTTACCTGTTGCGGTAGTTGAACCTCTTTCCTCTGCATGACCTATCATTACTACAGTAAATAGATGAAACCCATTAGCATGAGTAGGAGTTGTTTGTGCCCTGATGTGCCTACTCATTCATGCATGTTGTCATGCCTGCTACTGCTTAGAGTTGAGTCAGATCTGATTCATCGGGGATGAATTGGAATGTGGTGAACATGGCCTACTATTGAGAGCTAAGTGTGTGAACACGATTTGGTAAAGCTAGCGGTGAGAGGCCATGTAGGAGTACATGGTGGGTTGTCTCATTGTAGCCGTCCTCAGGAACCGAGTTCTGTGTTTGTGATCCATGAATAGTTACTAGCACACATTGGGCTCCGGTAAATCGGCCCCTCTCGGCTTATTAATCGCCTCGATCTCTGTCCAGGAGTTGCAACTAGTTTCTGGTGTTTTTAGGATATGTGTTGGGGGCCGTGAATAGCGCTGACCCTAGGGGTGGGCTATGATGCGGTAGAGACACGAGGCATGGTGTACCGAGACGCCGTTTGGTGCCTCAGGAACCCTGCTCTCATCATTTGGGGCCGTGAGCGACACCCCAACCGGATCTCCTTGCAGATGGAACCCGAATAGGCGATAAACCTGGACTAGAGACTTGTGTGGTTAATCAGGTCATGGCCGACTCCCTTGCCAGGCTTCCGCTTGAAGGTTGCCAAGATACACGACGTGTACATGGTGGTAAGTGGCGAGAGTGTGTGTGGAGAAGTACACCCTTGCAGGGTTATAAATGATCTATTCGAATAGCCGCGTCCACGGTAAAGGACTTCTGGGTTGCCAGTACAGTTCATAGACAAGTGAAAGTGGATACTCTAAAATGCGCAAGACAAGCGTGAGTGCTATGGATGGCGTTCTCGTAGGGAGACGGGAGCGGATCCATAGTGGTGTATTGATTGGTGAATATGTGGACTCGTGTGCGCCACCCCCAAAAGAGTTACTTGCAGACGTAGTTCAGGATAGCCACTGAGTCAAAGCTGGCTTGCTGCAGTTAAACTCCACCACCCCCTTTGTTGATACTAATGCATATGTAGCTTGTTCTGATGTAAGTCTTGCTGGGTACATTTGTACTCACGTTTGCTTAATTTATGTTTTTGCAGAGAGACTTCAGTCTCGCTAGTAGTTCCGCGTGGACTTCGACATTTAGCTTGTTACCTCAGCTACGATCTTGTGCCCTCGGCAGGGTCTTGTAGATAGTCAGACTTCTCAGCCTTTTCATTTGTAGTTGTGTGTACTCAGACAACTTAAGCTTCTGCTTGTGCTTGTTGCTTGTATGCTCTGTATGTTGGGTCACGAGACCCATGTTTGTAATACTTGGTTCCTCGGAGCCTAATGAATAAATACTTTGAGTCGTAGAGTTTTGTTGTGATGCCATGTTGTATTTACACACATCGAGCATATTGTGTGTATGATTGAAATGCTTGGTATGTGTGGGATCCGACAACCTAGTTGTCTATCCTTGGTAGCCTCTCTTATGAGGAAATGTAGTCTGGTGCTTCCATTGAGCCATGGTAGTCTGCTACAGCCCGGTTTACCAGAGTCCTGCTAGCCCAGTTACTACTGCTCCGGAACACCTAGACTGGCCAGCATGTGTCCCACTTCGTTCTTGTGTCTGTCCCTTCAGGGAAATGTCACGCGGTCACTTCCGGAGTCCTGCTAGCCTGCTATAGCCCGGGTTCCCGGAGTCCTGTTAGCCCAGCTGCTATAGCACGGATTCACTTGTTGATGACCGACACGTTCGTTGCTGGGTCATGTATGCATGTCCCTGTAAGTTAGTGCCGTTTTGGGTTTACGACTAGTCATGTCGGCCTGGGTTCTCTGTCATATGGATGCTAGCGACACTATCATATACGTGAGCCAAAAGGCGCAAACGGTCTCGGGCCAGGTAAGGTGGCACCCGTGGGAATACCGTGTGTGAGACCGCAATGTGATATGATGTGTTACATGCTAGATCGGTGTGACTTAGGATCGGGGTCCTGACAGCTTTGGTATCAGAGCCTGACTACCTAGAGGATTACCAAGCCAAACTAGTCGAAGTCGTGTCTAGAAATGCTTTAGTTATGTAGGGGAATTGATTGTGGAAGGGAACGTAAGGCTCTTTTTACTCCTTTACCTTATGCCCTTCTGATCTGAGTCAACCTCTTCTTTCCTGCGGGGTTAAGGAACAAGGCTTTCTCTTATTTCTATCATATCACGTGTTACTAATCCGTAGACTTGTAAGATTGATGAATTCAAGCCTCAGTTCAGTTCCTACTACTACCATGTGTTGACAGTTGATCTCGGAACCTTGATATTGTGATTCTGAGTTGTTATGGCACTATTTTGCAGGATGTCTCAAATCTTTCTGAGCATTTATAGCCGTTATATTGTCCGAGTCATCCTAGGTTTCCAACTAGTCTAATGCATTTGCAAATCCCTTTTTCCCGTTTCTGATGTTCATTTGGGCCAGATTAATCACAAAAATTAGTGTGTTGCGGTACTCCATTGCATCGGCATATATGTTGGAGCTATTATTATGACCCTAGGTGTCTTAGAGGATCACCTAGTAATCTAGCAATGCTTTGTATCCCCAGTGTGATGATTTTGGCCATTATTCTCGAAAGCATCCCGTGATGCCATTTAGTTAGTAGGCATTCTATTTCTGGGTTCTTGAACCCAAGATTCACTCCACTTACCTCCTGTTGATAGTGTTTGCTCATTCCTTTAGGATATTAGTAACTTTTGTGATAGTCCTCGAGGTTCATGGTTTATCATTCTTCCAACACCATGAGCAATCCTCGGTGGGAATTCTTTTGAACCAAAAGATCATGATAAGACTGCTCTTGATGAGTTCTCCATTCTATATTGTGACTCTGCCAGTTCTACCTTTCTGCATGGGTTATCCGGAAGAAACATGTTGAACTTGTTTGACATACTAATCTATGTGTCCACAACTCAGCAAATTATATGTTCCTTTGAGTTGTTCTCTTTGGTTGTATTCTGACCTTCATCTATCAATTGATAGTTAGGAGTAGTAGTGCATTTGTGTTCATCGATGCCTATTATTCTTGTGGTCCGTTGAGCCATTCTATTCTGGAATGACTAGGAGAAACAAACTCCAGTACCTTGTCCATTTCTAGGATTGGGTCAAAGCAGTTGTATTCCACAAATCAAATGCCAATCCAGCTTTTGTTCTATTCTACCCTGGAGTATTACCCTCTTTATGTCAAGAATGTCATAGGAATTGCACCATTGCTAATGAATTCTTGACGCAGTGATACTTCTTGCCATCATTGTTCATTCCTCAGTTCCCATGTTATTGTAACCGGAATGTCGACAAGTGAATCGTGATGTGTGAAATCAATACCCCTAAAAACTGTGTTGCTTGGTACTTAATGGGCGATAATTCCATTCTTAGTGTGTTGGTTACTGAACCATCATTCTAAGATTGATTGTGCTACCTAGTCCATTTTCCCTGGTGCACTCCTTGATCAATGAGATAGGATTGTGCCAATCCATCACTCTCTTGGTCACATCGCCTTGCCCTGAATAGCAAGATTGTTCTCGAGCTTAGTAACATATCGGTGGTTCATGATTTCCAGATATCTTCTCGGAAGTGTTACCAGGTTGTCACCTGACCGCTATGTTGAGTTCGTGATCAAGTTGGTTTCTTGTAGCCACCCCTTTCTACAAGAATCTGTGTTGGATACCCCTGAGCTAGTTGGTTAAGCTAAACAACAACTTGGAGAGTTGGAAGATAAAAGGTTGCCTAACTTAGTTCGTTCCAAAGGGATATCCTTGTGTTTGTGTGTTAGTTCAAGAAAGATGATATCTTCATCGATTGGTCCCTGCGATCAGTTGTTGGACCTATTGTCTTATCAAAACTTTGATTTGAGTATGGGCTATCACCAAATCAAATCAGTACCAACGATGTTCATAATGTCGTCTTACTCGTGGTTGATCCCTCGAGCATACATCAGTACATCTTTTGGTCTGATCAATGCTATCATCTTGTTCACATAACCATGTGTTGAGGCATATCTCTCTCGATGTAGTTTTGGTGATTGATGACAACATGTTTGCGGAGTAATCGTGTGCTTTGAGTATTTCACAGATTCATCCTTGGCACGAGACGTGTTCTTCCCTTCGGAGTGTCATTCAAGACAGTGTAGCTCTTTCGTTTTTCTTTCGGTGGACTAGTTGCGTAGAAGGCACCGTACTATCAAGAGGGGGTCCGCTGGAGTATTGCTTGGGTGGAATCAACATGTACACATCAGCTTCTCACCCTCAGAGCTCTTCCACTTCATTGGAGAGATCTCTTCTCCTTTTGTGTCCTGTTTGGGTTCCAGCGGTAGTACCGCGCAACCCAGCGGTAGTACCGTTGAAGAGTCACAAGCGGCAGTACTGCTCCACAGCGGTAGTACCGCCGGTGACTCCACAGCAGTATTACCGCTGGCTTTCCTGGCACCACCACCTCGTCCTCAGCCTCGACGGAGAGATCTTCTCTCTCCTATCTGTGTCCCAGCGGTAGAACTACACTACCCAACGGTAGTACCGCCGAAGGATCACACGCGGCAGTACCGCTCCGTAGCGGTAGTACCGCCGGTGATCCCGCTGCTGTACTACCGCTGGGCTGTCTGGCTCCTACCGCCTCGACTCGAGGGCTCTTTTTCTCGTGTTGGGTTTTGCGGCTCTAGTTGCGGCAGTAGAGGCGGTAGTACTGTTTCGGAGCGGTAGTACTGCCCTTACCGTCGCGGTAGTACCGCGCTGGGTCCAGATCCCTGCTGCTCTCCTCTGCGCGACAGTACCGCTAGCTGAAGCGGCAGTACCGCTGGCTCAGCGGTAGTACCACCCCTCCTAGCGGTACTACCGCCCTGTGCGGGGCTGGTTAGTGGGGCAACAGTTGGATTGGTGCCCCCACTATAAAAGGGGGTTTCCTTCCCCGTTGACTTACCTCTTCCCCCTCAAGGTCCATTAATGCCCCAAGCTCCATTTTCGCCCGATCTATCTCTCTAGCCAATCAAACTTGTTGATTTGCTCGGGAGAGGTTGAGAAGTCCCCGATCTACACTTCCACCAAGGGATTTTTGTTTCCCCCACTCATCCCTAGCGGATCTTGTTACTCTTGGGTGTTTGAGCACCCTAGACGGTTGCGGTCACCACGGAGCCATAGTCCATTGTGGTGAAGCTTCATGGTATTGTTGGGAGCCTCCGATTAAGTTGTGGAGATTACCCCAACCTTGTTTGTAAAGGTCCGGTTGCCGCCTTCAAGGGCACCAATAGTGGAATCACGGCATCTCACATTGTGTGAGGGCGCGAGGAGAATACGGTGGCCCTAGTGGCTTCTTGGGGAGCATTGTGCCTCCACACCGCTCTAACGGAGACGTACTTCCCCTCAAAAGGAAGGAACTCCGGTAACACATCCTCGTCTTCACCGGATCCACTCTTGGTTATCTCTTACCTTTACTTGTGCAAGCTCTTTAGTGTTACTTCTCTTTCTTGCTTGTTGCTTGTTGTTATTGCATCATATAGGTTGCTCACCTAGTTGCACATCTAGACAACCTACTTTGATGCAAAGTTTAATTTGGTAAAGAAAAGTAAAAAATTGTTAGTTGCCTATTCACCCCCCCTCTAGTCAACCATATCGATCCTTTCAATTGGTATCAAAGCCTCATCTCTTTATTAAGGACTTTACCGTCCAAAGAGTATGGTTGATACCGTAGACGGTGTGGAGGAACACTCCGGTGTGAATCCGACCTCGTCTACGGGCGATGGGGGAACCTCGGTCTCTCGCGAGGAGTTCAATGTGGCCTTGGAGACATTGAAAACCTCCATGACGACCGAGGTTGAAAGCATGTTTACTAAATTTCTTGAGGGGCTTAAACTATCCACCGCACCGTTGAAAGTGGGTGATCCCACCGACAAGGTGACGGATGCTATCTCCGACAAGGGGGAAGCTAGTAGTGAAAAGGCTCCTTCTTCTAGTGGTAAAAATGGCACCGGCATCTTTGCTCATGTGGAACCACCACTTGTTTATGGTGGACCGGTTCCTTCCACTCATTTGAATCATGCTGGTCCTCCCCCTAAGATTGTGAAAAATGAGGACTTTGATTCTTGGGTTTACCGCTTTAAACGTCATTTAAATCATGTGAACACTAACCTTTGGAGAATCATTGAAGAAGGTTTCTATCCGCATGATCCAAGCAACTTCACTCCTCGAGAAGCCGCGGATAATCAATTCAATGAGAATGCTCTCTTCATCATTCAAGATGCAATCCCACCCGAAGACCTACCTCATCTTCGGCCCTTCGCCTTGGCCAAAGACGCATGGATTTGTGTTGTCTCCCTCTACCGGGGAAGCGCAAGCATTCAACGCTCCAACTATGAAGTGGTGCAAGATGAGGCCGATGAGTTTGCAATGAAAGAAGATGAAGAACCTCGTGAGCTTTATCGGAGAGTAACCAAACTCGCGGTCTCACTCCGAGATCACGGGAGCAAGGACACGGATGACAATTGGATCAAGCGCAAATTCCTCAAGGCAATGATGCCCTACCACAAGGCCATGTCCTCCGTCATTCGTCAAAGACCGTACTTCCACACTTTGACCTCAAGCGAAGTGTTGGATGAGTTTGTGGCCATGAACATTTTGGACAAGACCGCCGACAATGCGGTGCTTCGTTCTCAAAGGGCAAAGAAGCCTAACCTTGCACTGAAGTCCAAGCTCTCCGTTGAAGAAGAAGATGAGGAAGAAGAGGAGAGCAACCATGAGGATACAAAGTATGCATATCATGAACACATGGCACTCGCTTCAAGGCAATTTTGGAGCAAGAAAAACTCGAGGCCAAACTTTAACAAGAACAACTCAAGTGGCATGAAGAGCAAGCAACGTGTAAGGACTTGCTACAATTGTGGCAACGTGAGTCATTTTGTTGCGGAGTGCCCGTATGAGAAGAGGGAAGACAATGGTGGCAAGCTCATCCGAAAGGACAAGGCCAAGTCGTTCCCCAACAAGAGCAACTTCACCAAGAAGACTCCTCCCAAGGCATTGGTGGTACAAGAAGAGTACAATGAGGATGATGACGATGATGAAGGTGATGAGTCGGTTGCCATGGCCTCCGTTGCCATTGCGACGACTCCACGGGTGTCCCTCTTCGACTCACCCAATGAGAGAGCATCACCGCCAAATGCCTCATGGCTAAAGCCACCAACAGGGTAACCCCCAACATCAAAACTACCATCATTAATCATCCTTCTCCGACGGATAGCATTAATGAACTTGAGGGAGCGAATGTGGAGGCAAATGAGTTTGAGGCATTTATGGGCAAACTTAAGGGAAAATCCAAGAAGCACTTTGTTGCTCTCTTGGAACAACTTGGTGAAGCCAATGACATGATCGAGGCTCACGAAGACACCATCACTAAGATGGAAGGGCATAGTCGTGACTATGCCGATGAGGTTTTGGATCTTTACAATGCTCTTGAGGAAGAGCGTGGTCTTCGTTTGGCTCTTGAGGAGTCACACAACGTTGATCATGCTAAGTTAAAGAAAGATTATGATCATGTCCTCATTGTTTCTCATGTGCTAAACTCCGAGAAGGCCGAACTTGAGGTTGATCTTGCTAGACTCAAAGAGGAGTTTGATCTACTTGACAAGGCTCACAAGGTCTTGAAGGGTGCTCATGCTAGCCTCAAAGAGTCTCATGATCAACTTCAAGTAAAGCTAACCAAGGAAAAAGCCACTTTTCCTCGTATGATGTTAATTGATAATGCAAATGCTACTAACCCGTGTTGTGAGCATGTGCATCTCGTTGAGGAGAACTCTAAGCTAAAGGGGCAACTTGAGAGAGGTCTTGCGACTTGCATACAAGGCAAGAAGAACCTCAACGACCTCTTGATCAACCAAAAGGGAGTTGTGGCCAAGGAAGGGGTTGGGTACGTGCCCGACTCCAAGAACAAGAAGAAGAATGACAAGACCAAACGACCTCCTCCTCTCATGCAAACCTTTGTGAAGGAGGGAGAGAGTGCCTCCGAGGAGAAGAAGAAGAACAATGAGAAGGGTGGCGTTGTCAAAAAGGGCAATGCCACTCCTCGCATCAAAGCCGGCGACTTTAATCCTTCTTATGTGTTATGCCGTGCTAGTGATGGGCATGTCTATGCCAAATTCATTGGTTCTCCTCATGAATACATTGAATGGTCTATTTGGGTTCCAAAGACCCTTGTTACTAACATCAAAGGACCCATTACAAAATGGGTACCTAAAACCAAGCATTAATCTCTTGTAGGTGTTTGCTTCCGGTGGGGGATCATGGTTGCTCGATAGCGGAGCTACAAATCATATGACCGGAAGCAAGGACTTGGTGGTGGACGTGCACAAGATTCCATCTATGCCCACCAATGTCGAGTGGGGTGACGCCTCATCCTCTAAGGTATTGGGACTTGGCAAGGTGGTCATCTCTCATGATCTCACGATCGAGAAGGTCATGCTTGTTGAGTCCCTTGCATACAATTTACTTTCCGTTCGTCAACTTGCAATCATGGGCTTTGCCACTTTCTTTGATATCGATACCGTGGCCCTCTTGTGGAGCAAGACTCTTAAAGTAGCCTTTGTTGGGCATGTCGAGAACGGTCTATATGTGATTAACTTTTCGGAGCGACCCACTAAGACCGCGACATGCCTAATGGCTAAAGTTGATGTGGGATGGCTTTGGCATCGCCGTCTAGCCCATGTCAATATGAGATCTTTGCAAAGTCTTCTCAAGGGGGACCATGTCCGTGGACTAACGAATGTTAGTTTTGCTAAAGATCGTGCTTGCAGTGCTTGTATCGAAGGAAAGCTACATGAGAAGGCTCACCCTCCCACGACTATCATTTACTCAAAGAGGCCTTTGGAGCTCCTTCACATGGATCTCTTTGGGCCTCCATCCTTCGATAGTCTTGGGGTAGGAAGTATTGCTTGGTGATTGTGGATGACTACTCAAGATACACGTGGGTGTATTTCTTCAAGAGGAAGAGCGAGACCCAACAAACCGTCATTGACTTTGCAAATGAAGCACAACGTCAACACAATGCAAAGATCTTGACAATAAGAAGTGACAACGGCACCGAGTTCAAGAACTACACCTTGGATGAGTTTCTTAGTGATGAGGGGATCAAGCATCAATATTCCGCACCTTACACCCCTCAACAAAACGGTGTTGCGGAGAGGAAGAACCGGACGTTGATGGATGCGGCAAGGACCATGATGGCGGAGTTCAAGTCTCCGTACAACTTTTGGGCCGAAGCCATCAACACCGCGTGTCATGCATCCAATCGGCTCTACCTCCGCGAGGGCTTGAACAAGACTCCATATGAGATACTCACCGGTAACAAGCCCAACCTCAAGTACTTTCGGGTGTTCGGGTGTAAGTGTTTCATTCTCAAGAAAGGTGTTCGGTTGTCTAAATTTGAGGCTAGAGCTTATGAGGGCATATTTGTTGGTTATGCTACAAACTCTCATGCTTACCGTGTCCTCAATAAATCCACGGGACTTATTGAGGAGACATGTAACGTGGAGTTTGATGAGAATAACGGCTCCCAAGTGGAGCAAAGTGGCACTTGTGATGTAGGTGATGAAATTCCTCCTCAAGCCATAAGAAGAATGGGTGTTGGTTTTATCCTACCCATTGAGGAACCCCTTGTGGCCGAAGGAGAAGGACAATGCTCCACTCAAGTGGAGCCATCACCAACCCAAGGCCCACACGCTTCCGAAGAACAACATGAAGGCCCTCGTCCTCAAGAACATGACCAAGGGCAAGATCATGCTCAAGACGGTGTTGACACATCAAGTGATGCCCAAGGTCAAGTTCTCTCCTCCGAGCAAGTTCAAGAACAAGAACAAGCTCAAGACGACGCTCAAGATGATCAAGTGACCACTCCTCGTCTCACCCCCGAGGAGGATTTGGAGCGTCGTGCCGCCAAGGTTGCTTCCAAGCTCTCCACCAAGGATCATCTCATGACGAATGTGCTTGGAAGCTTAAGAAAGGGGGTAAGCACTCGTAGACAATTAGCAAACTATTGTGAGCATCACGCGTTTGTCTCTTGTGTCGAACCCCACAAGGTCTATGAGGCGCTAGAAGATCCGGATTGGCTCAATGCCATGCATGAAGAACTCAACAACTTCGAGCGCAACAAAGTGTGGAGATTGGTGCCAAGACCGACGGGGAACCACAATGTCATTGGAACCAAGTGGATATTTAAGAACAAGCAAGATGCCCATGGGATTATCATTCGCAACAAGGCTCGTTTGGTAGCACAAGGCTACTCCCAAGTCGAGGGTATCGACTACGGTGAAACCTTTGCTCCCGTTGCTCGTCTTGAATCCATTCGCATGTTGATTGCATATGCTTCTCATCATAACTTTAAGTTACAACAAATGGATGTGAAGAGTGCTTTTCTTAATGGTCCTATTAATGAATTGGTTTACGTCAAGCAACCCCCCGGGTTCGAGGATCCCTACTTTCCCGATCATGTGTATCAACTCGATAAGGCACTCTATGGCCTTAAACAAGCCCCACGTGCGTGGTATGACCACCTTACCGAGTTGTTACAAGACCGTGGTTTTGAAGTTGGGCTAATCGACCCCACTCTTTTTACTAAGAAGGTCAAAGGGGAGTTGTTTGTGTGCCAATTATATGTTGATGATATTATCTTTGGTTCACCTAACAAAGCTTTCAATGAGGAATTTGCCGCTCTCATGACCTCAAAGTTCGAGATGTCTTCCATGGGAGAGTTGAAGTTCTTTCTAGGGTTCGAAGTGAAGCAAAGAAGAGAAGGAACCTTCATCAACCAAGCCAAATACACTCAAGACATGCTCAAGAGATTCAAGCTAAGTGATGTCAAGTCGGCTTCCACTCCAATGCCCACCAAGTGCCAACTTGACATATATCCCAATGGTAAAGTGGTGGATCAAAAGGTATATCGCTCCATGATTGGATCCTTGCTTTACCTTTGTGCATCTAGACCGGATATCATGTTGAGTGTGGGAATTTGTGCACGGTTTCAAGCCGCACCTAAGGAAAGTCACTATGTGGCGGTCAAACGAATCTTTCGATATTTGGCTCATACCCCAAACTTTGGCTTATGGTACCCAAGAGGATCAAACTTCAAGCTTGTTGGGTACTCTGATTCCGATTGGGCGGGAGACAAAGTGGATAGGAAGTCCACTTCCGGAGGGTGCCAATTCCTTGGTTGCTCTTTGGTAAGTTGGTCTTCCAAAAAGCAAAGTTGTGTGTCTCTCTCGTCCACCGAAGCGGAGTATGTAGCAGCCGGTAGTTGTTGTGCACAACTCCTATGGATGAGGCAAACTTTAAAGGATTACGGTGTCACTTGTGACAAAGTGCCTCTTTGGTGTGACAATGAAAGTGCCATCAAGATCTCTCTCAACCCGGTGCAACACTTCAAGACGAAGCATATTGAGATTCGGTATCACTTCATCCGGGATCACATTAGGCGAGGAGAGATCGAGCTCAACTATGTCAACACTCATGATAACCTTGCAGATATTTTCACGAAGCCCTTGGATGAAGCAAGATTTCGCGAGTTAAGGCATGAGCTAAATATCATTGATTCAAGCAATGTGGCTTGAACCCTTGCACACCCCACCATGCTCAATTTGTTGTCTAGTTTAGGTGTAGGCATGGACATAGGGAGAGTGTTGTTCTCTCAATGAACTCTCCCTCCCCCATTATGCATAAATTGATCAAGTCTTTCACTTTAGCCATTGTTGATGGTACTTGTGTTTCAAAGACGAGTTTTGGTCATGGGCCCAAGGTTAAAATCTTCGCGGCGCCGTACCTCTTGACTCAAACATAGGTGGCCTCGGCCACCGCCCTCTATTGAAGAGGTGTGTCTTGGTCGTTTGCTGGTGTGCTCTCTTTTCTTGCCGTTTTGTTTTTCCTTCGAGCTAAGCCATGTTGTTTGGTTGCCGTGGCGTGCTGGGCGGTACTACCGCTTATAAGCGGTACTACCGCCCCCCAGCGCGGTACTACCGCTGAGGGACGGGACCAGGGGGTTATATCGGGGCACGGGGAGGTTTCTTCTCCCCCATACCCATTCGCTTCTCCCCCTCGTTCCTCTTCCTCTCTCCAGCCTCAACTCGCCGCGGGAGGGCTCCGGCGGATCTCCGTCTCTGGGGCGTCCCTCTCCATTTCCTTCGGTGGAGTCGATCCCCACCTCGTTCTCTTGCCATGGATGCCGGTATTGCCCCTGTTCCTTCTCTCCTTTTGTCTCGTTTTTAGATCTTGTTTCTTAGGGGCAATGGTGGTTGCATCTCTAGATTTTTGGCGAAATCTAGGCTTGAGTAGGTTGGAGAAGGCAACTAGACTATCTAGATTAGAGTTTGGTAGGAATATTTTTGAATTTGGCAGGCCGGTAGTGCCGGATCTGACCACGGTAGTAGGAAACTGTTGTTTCCCCGCCTCGAGTGGTACTACCGCTCTTGTTGGACCGGTACTACCACTTGACCTCGAGCGGGACTACCGCCCTCTTTGGAACGGTACTACCTCTTGGGGCGGTACTGCCACGGTCATGTCCCGGCACTACCGCTGCCTGCCAAGTTCCATCATGTTCTTGCCTTACCTTGATCCTTTTGTTGTGTTTGTTGGCTCATGCTCGTTCTTTCTGGTTGTTGTGCGTGTTCTTGTGTTTGGTTCTAGGTGATGAACATCCTGAGCATCAAGCTCGCCGTGTCAACCCCAGGCGTGCAACGTCAAAGCGCTACCGCACCTCTGAGCCAGCAGGTGGTTCCTCTAGCACTCAACCGCCACCAGCAGATGCATCCGCAAGTGCTCCTCCACCACCTCAGCAGTCGAAGAGATCCGCCAACAAGCCAAAGGGAAAGACTGTGACTGAGATGACTGCCAAGGAGTTTTGGGAAAGGCGTCGCCGCAATCCCTATGAGGTGGACCAAGATCCCACTTTGGTCAACCGCCCGTTCTGGAACCGCTTTCAGTTTGCCATCTATTTTGATGTGATCAAGGCCAAGAAGAATCTCTATGTTGATGTTCGCTCCATCGACACTGATGCCATGGAGAAGGACCCTGAGTACTTTGGCGAAGCCCTTCAGATGTGCACTTAGCTGAACATTCTCAGGATCATGCAGTTCAACAAGGATTTCGATGCAGATTTGGTGGCTCAATTCTTTGCTACCGTTCATCTTGGAACGGATGCCGACAGGACTCTGACTTGGATGACCAATGGCAAGTTGCTTTCCGTCAAGTGGAAGGCCTTCATGGAGTTACTTGATGTGGAAGATCGCGGGCTTGAGACTTCAGTAGGTTTCCGCCCTCACCGCAATACTACATCCACTCACAAGCAAGACCTTTGGCCCTACTGCACTGTGAAGGTTCACCCAGTGACTAAGAAGGAAACCTATGAGCTGTCTACGTATCTGGACATTCTTCATCGTGTCTTCCGTGAGACTCTCTTCCCTCGCATCGGGAATCTGGATATGGTCAACTCATATCTCGTGGACATGCTTCTGTTCTGTCAGCATGAGAAGGAAGCAAACACTGGAGAGAGCCTGGATATTTCTCATGTTATGTGGTCTGAACTTCTCTTTGCCTTGTCTGAGCGCAAGTGCCCGATATATGGTCCATTCATCATGAGGCTCATTGAGAGGGCCTGGGCACAGATCTAACCCAGAGTGATGCTGGAAACTGGAGACTTGGTTTCTCATGAGATCAAGCGTCTGAGGAAGAAGGACAATTGGGGCACCCCAGCGGCTAAACCCGAGGGTCCGTCTGCTGCTGCCATGGAGATCGAGGGTGGGGCTGCCACTGATGATCACGAGGAGGACTTTGGGCCCTCTAGTGCAGAACCTTCATGGGCGAAGAAGCTTAAACGCAAGATGAAGAAGCTTTTCCGCATGGAGTCTCATGGTCAGTACATGACTCATGTGGCGGAGAAGCATGCCAGGGTGCGCCACAAGGAGCTCATGCATCACCTGGGAGCGACAGTTGCCAGTGGTTCTGAGGGACAGATCACTGAAGAGTAGGAATGGATTCACCATCATTGCCCTTGGACCGACTCCGATGCCGAGCAGTTTCCGACCAACGACGGAGATGCAGACGATCACGCTGAGATGTGATGTTCCGCTTGCCATCACCTGGAATCGTAGCTTCGTTCTTTGCCCTTTTGGTGTCTTGATGCCAAAGGGGGAGAGAGTTTAGGGATTTGTGTTGTTGCCGTGCTGCGTGTGTGTCTTTGTGTCGTCTTGTGTTTTCTTGTGTGTTCTCTCGTTGTCTTTGTTTGGTTTGGTTTGGTGCCTGTGAGACCTAAGTTCTAGACATATGGTGTGAGACATATGCTCCCTATCGCTACCTTATTACTTATGTCTATTCAGTACTAGAGTATATTATGAGTTGCATGTTTGTCCTATTTTATACTCTTCTCTCATATATCATGTGCTTAGAATTGTTGGACTATAAAATATAGGGGGAGTGTTGATCCGGATGTGTGTGTCTTGCTTTCCAAAGGCTCCACTAACTAGGTGCACACATTCAGGGGGAGCCCGTCTATATTTTATAGTTCTTAGTTTTCTTTCTTTTATATCTTTCCCTTGTGCAAATCCCTAGTTGTCATCAATCCATCAAAAAGGGGGAGATTGTTGAGGCATATCTCTCTCGATGTAGTTTTGGTGATTGATGACAACATGTTTGCGGACTAATCGTGTGCTTTGAGTATTTCACAGATTCATCCTTGGCACGAGACGTTCTCTTCCCTTCGGAGTGTCATTCAAGACGGTGTAGCTCTTTCGTTTCTCTTTCGGTGGACTAGTTGCGTAGAGGGCACCGTACTATCAAGAGGGGGTCCGCTGGAGTATTGCTTGGGTGGAATCAACACATACACATCAGCTTCTCACCCTTAGACCTCTTCCACTTTGTTGGAGAGATCTCTTCTCCTTTTGTGTCCTGTCTGGGTTCCAGCGGTAGTACCGCGCAACCCAGCGGTAGTACCGTTGAAGAGTCACAAGCGGCAGTACTGCTCCACAACGGCAGTACCGCCGGTGACTCCACCTTAGTACTACCGCTGGCTTGCCTCGCACCACCGCCTCATCCTCAGCCTCGATGGAGAGATGTCTCTCCTATATGTGTCCCAGCGGTAGTACCGCCGAAGGATCACAAGCGGCAGTACCGCTTCGCAGCGGTAGTACCGCCAGTGATCCCGTTGCTGTACTACCGCTGGGCTGTCTGGCTCCTACCGCCTCGACTCGAGGGCTCTTTTTCTCGTGTCGGGTTTTGCGGCTCTAGTTGCGGCAGTAGAGGCGGTAGTACCGTTTCAGAGCGGTAGTACCGCCCTTACCGCCGCGGTAGTACCACGCTGGGTCCAGATCCCTGCTGCTCTCCTCTGCGTGGCAGTACCGCTAGCTGAAGCGGCAGTACCGCTGGCTCAGCGATAGTACTGCCCCTCCTAGCGGTACTACCGCCCTGTGCGGGGCTGGTTGGTGGGGCAACGGTTGGATTGTTGCCCCCACTATAAAGGGGGTCTCCTTCTTCCCCGTTGACTTACCTCTTCCCCCTCAAGCTCCATTAATGCTTCAAGCTCCATTTTCGCCCGATCTATCTCTCTAGCCAATCAAACTTGTTGATTTGCTCGGGAGTGGTTGAGAAGGCCCCGATCTACACTTCCACCAAGGGATTTTTGATTCCCCCACTCATCCCTAGTGGATCTTGTTACTCTTGGGTGTTTGAGCACCCTATACGGTTGAGGTCACCACGGAGCCATAGTCCATTGTGGTGAAGCTTCGTGGTATTGTTGGGAGCCTCCGATTAAGTTGTGGAGATTGCCCCAACCTTGTTTGTAAAGGTCCGGTTGCCGCCTTCAAGGGCACCAATAGTGGAATCACGGCATCTCGCATTGTGTGAGGGCGTGAGGAGAATACGGTGGCCCTAGTGGCTTCTTGGGGAGCATTGTGCCTCCACACCGCTCTAACGGAGACGTACTTCCCCTCAAAAGGAAGGAACTTCGGTAACACATCCTCATTTTCACCGGATCCACTCTTGGTTATATCTTACCTTTACTTGTGCAAGCTCTTTAGTGCTACTTCTCTTGCTTGCTTGGTTGCTTGTTGTTATTGCATCATATAGGTTGCTCACCTAGTTGCACATCTAGACAACCTACTTTGATGCAAAGTTTAATTTGGTAAAGAAAAGTAAAAAATTGTTAGTTGCCTATTCACCCCCCCTCTAGTCAACCATATCAATCCTTTCACCATGTAACCCCATCTTATGGAAATCTTGATAAAATGTCGTTGAGCCCATCGACAACGTTTTTGTCTCCTCCATGATTCATGTTGAACATTAAGCTGGTGTTGGAAACTTTTGAAGGCATTTCTTCATGCTAGGTTGTCAAGCATATGTTTGGATGAAAGAAGTGACTTCCTCTAATTCATGTGCATTCGATGCAAGTTGCCGCCATGAACTCGAGAAAGTTTATTCTTGCTTCCTCCGGAATCATCCCAAGTCAATTATGCATGTGTGAATGTATCCAATGGTTTGGTAGATCAATTACCTCCACTCCATATGTATTCCCTAGCACACCAAGCCACTAATTGATTTGTTCAAGGAAGAGAAGTCTATGCTTGGGATCTAATCCATGGAATTGCGTAAAGACTTTGATATCCTTGATGAGGGTTCCCAACCAGAACTCGATAGTGTTTTATTATAAGACTACTATGTGGTCATGCTTGTCTTGGACAACATGCTCACATGTATGTAGCAGAACTAGCTCATGCTTTGGAGCTTGCTATCGTAGTTCATTTCCTGAGAATCTCGCAACGTCATCTCGTCAATCTGTGTTGCAAACTCTCTTTTCATACATGCTGAGTCTGAAGTATCCTATCACCAATTGGATCTGAATCTCAGGCAGATATGATGGTTGGAACATTCCCAACAGTTGCATTTTGTTCCCAGCTTGCACCGCCATTATGCCAATTCCCCATGGGTTGCCCTTCTCAGCAGTTGCTGTCCAAGATCATCTTCCAAAGTGGACCTACCATGGATCCCATCCATTTATGATGATAAGCAAAATCATCCATTGCGTTGTCTTCAACAAGGTAGTCCACATCATCCATTCTAGTCCGAGTATGTCATTCTTTTGAACTCCTTCAAATGATCGATTGTGATTGCCTTAGGATGGTATTAAGAGTCTCAATGATCTCTATGTCAAAAGTAATTCTTTCTGCCACTTAAGGGAAAAAATTATACGAGTCACCTTCCCTAAGGTGGCCCGTTATGGAAACATGGCAATTATTTCCTCGCTATCTTGAAACCATGCACCATCATCTTAAGCATGGTATTTTTCCTACCCAATCGAACCGTTGCCATATACCTCTTGTTATTGCTCTCGATGTGTGTTTGTGTCCCAGCTCAAGAGATGTTTCAACGTCTCACTCCATGAGTTGATCCTGAGTGCTCGACCTTCGAGGAGATCGATTCCTGTAGAGTTTCTTTCTGTCGTCGTCATGTCAAATGAAGTTCTCGAAAGCAAAGACGTCAAGATCAATTGGAAGCAATGAATCAACATCTTTGAGAAATGCAATGGATCGAGAAGATTGTGATAGTTTTGTGAACCCCTTCCTTCTTACCTCATGTCTTGAATCTCGGGACGAGATTCTTGTTTAGTGGGGGTGAGTTGTCACATCCCTAGCTTCTGGTACTGCCTAGTGTTTGCATCTTGCTTGCATCATGTTTAGTTTTCATGAAATTTTTGAAATGGGGATGTTCAAACCCTAGCATCAAAAGGAATTCAAATAGGTTCAACTAAAATCTTTTCTAATGATTTCAAAATGCCCTTGAAAAATGTTCATCATTTCTGGATCAAGGTGGAAGCATCTACCAAAAATGGTTCACATTTTTACAGGACATATTTGGACTTCGAATTAATTCAAACATATTTGAATTGGAGCTATTTAAATGCTATATATATATTAGGTGCTCCAAAAATGTTGGAAATTGTTAAGGGTCACTGGAATAATTCATAAAGCACCCCTAATTATTTCTAGGATTTTATGAAATGATGTAGTATTTTTGCTAAGTCAAAACAAACTTGCAAAATATAAAATAGAAGATAATTAGGAAAATAAAACAGAACAGAAAGCTCACCTCTGTGGCTTGTTACTGAAGCACCCGGCCCAACTCCTGTCCTGGCCCAGCCCACTAGGGGCAAGGAGGTCTTCTTCCTCCTCCTGCCAGAAGGATGCAGCGCGTGGTCACCGCGCGCGCGCACGCGCCTGGCCAGCTCCACCCTGCCTGCGTCATCCCCAACTCGTCCAAGGCCGCCACGACACCCCTGGAACTCCCTATGCCTCCTCCTCGAGCTCATCCCCTCCCCTGGCTCTCTCTCTCTCACCAACCGAGCGCCGTCATCATCGCCGCTCATCGTTGTCGTAGCCACAGCCACCGCCTCGCCCCCTGACGAGTCCAAGAGCTTCGACAAGTCTCCCTCGTCCTCTCCATCAAGCCAAGAGACACCGGGCACCCTGTGTCGTCGCCATCGATGTCATCTTCATCCTCGGGGGCCGATGATCGCCGCCGTGGCTCCGACGCCGTCCAAGCCTCCCCCGAGCTTGTTGACCCCTCCATTCGATCCGCTGTGAGCTGTTGCATCGAACCCCTCTCTCCCCTCACTCGATTGCTTCCTCCTACGCCATTGCCCTCGTGACCGAGAGCTTGGCTCCGCCGGCCATGTCTTCATCGTGGCCACTGTAACCTAGGGCCGCGACCGAGCACAACACTGTGCTCAGCACAATGCCAGAAGAACAAAACCCACACCCACTGCTCCTGCCGTGCACCGCATCCCCGTGTTCATCATGGCCGAACTCCGGCTGCCGCCTCTGTGCTCGCCATCGTCGTTTCCAGCAGCCTCGAGGCCTCCCGATCGCTCTGCTAGACGCGGTCGAGCGCGGACTACCTTTTGGTGGTCTCCATGCGTCCAGCCGCCGCTCGTAGCGCAAGTCTGGCGAGTTGCCACCACGGTTTCGGTCGCCGTCAGTTGAACTCCGGTGACTGCCGATGTGGCCGTCATTAGCGCTAACCTCTGCCAACTAAGCACCCCTATTAGCCACTGACAGCGGGCCCTACATGGTCAAACCCCAGTCAGCGCAGGGTTTGACCGGGATTAGTCCCTTTGTCACTGACATGTGGACCCCACACGTCAAGTTTGACCTAGACCTCCTCGTTGACTTGATAACGTCATGCTAACACAGTGCTGATGCAGTAAATCCTTTTCTGGACTTAGTTTATTTCTAGTTATTTAGAAAACCCAGAAAAGGGTTAAACTTTAATAAATCATAGAAAATAATCTACAGCTCAGAATGAAAAGATTTATATATGAACAATGATCAGAAAAATCCAATCTATCCATCTGTACCATATTCATGCATGTTAGAACAACTTTTGGCTACTGTTTAGGGAAAATCAAATAAATTGCATTTGAATATCCACATATGGAGTTTGAATTTGAACCTTGGGTTCAAACCAACTTTATTTAAGTGGTTGCTAGTTGCATTAGTTCAATCAACAGCATATTGTCATGTCATGAGAATGCATCATATTGTTGCATTGCATTGATTGTGTTCTTTATCTGTTTGCTGGTGTTGTTCCCTCTCAGTGGACATTGTTCCGACGTTGTGATCGATGACACCAATGAAGAACTATACTATCTTCAGAAGTGCCAGGCAAGCAAAAACCCCTTGTTCATTTTGGTACAATCCCACTCTCTTGCTTCTGCTCTATTTTACTGCATTAGGATAACAACGCTTCAACTGTTACCTGCTGCGGTAGTTGAACCTCTTTCCTCTGCATGACCTACCTTTGCCATAGTAAATAGATGAAACCCACTAGCATGAGTAGGAGTTGTTTGAGCCCTAATGTGCCTACTCATTCATGCTTGTTGTCATGCCTGCTACTGCTTAGAGTTGAGTCAGGTCTTATTCATCGGGGATGAATTGGAATCTGATGAACATGTCCTACTGTTGAGAGCTAAGTGTGTGAACACAATTTGGTAAAGGTAGAGGTGAGAGGCCATGTAGGAGTACATGGTGGGTTGTCTCATTGTAGCCATCCTCAGGAACTGAGTTCTGTGTTTGTGATCCATGAATAGTTACTACCACACATTGGGTTCCGGTAACTCGGCCCCTCTCGTCTTATTAATTGCCTCGATCTCTGTCCAGGAGTTGCAACTAGTATCTGGTGTTCGTAGGATATGTGTTGGGGGCGTGCATAGCACTGACCCTAGGGGTGGGCTATGATGCGGTAGAGACATGAGGCACGGTGTACCGAGATGCTCGTTTGGTGCCTCGGGACCCTGCTCTCATCATTTGGGGCCGTGAGCAACACCCCGGCCGGATCTCCTTGCGGATGGAACCCGAATAGGCGATAAACCTGGACTAGAGACTTGTGTGGTTAGTCAGGTCGTGGCTGACTCCCTCGCCAGGCTTCCGCTTGAAGGTTGTCGAGATACACGACGTGTACATGGTGGTAAGTGGCGAGAGCGTGTGTGAAGAAGTACACCCCTGCAGGGTTATAAATGATCTATTCGAATAGCCGTGTCCGCGGTAAAGGACTTCTGGGTTGCCTGTACAGTTCATAGACAAGTGAAAGTGAAAACTCTAAAATGCACAAGATAAGCGTGAGTGCTCTGGATGGCGTTCTCGTAGGGAGACGGGAGCGGATCCATAGTGGTGTATTGATTGGTGAATATGTGAACTCATGTGCGCCACCTCCAAAAGAGTTACTTGCAGACGTATTTCAGGATAGCCACTGAGTCAAAGATGGCTTGCTGCAATTAAACTCCACCACCCGCTTTGTTGATACTGATGCATATGTAGCTAGTTCTGATGTAAGTCTTGCTGGGTACATATGTACTCACGTTTGCTTAACTTATGTTTTTGCAGAGAGACTTCAGTCTCACTAGTAGTTCCACGTGGACTTCGACATTTAGCTTGTTACCTCAGCTATGATCTTGTGCCCTCGGGAGGGTCTTGTAGATAGTCAAACTTCTCGGCCTTTTCATTTGTAGTTGTCTGTACTCAGACAAGTTAAGCTTCCGCCTGTGCTTGTTGCTTGTATGCTCTGTATGTTGGGTCACGAGACCCATGTTTGTAATACTTGGTTCCTCGGAGCCTAATGAATAAATACTTTGAGTCGTAGAGTTTTGTTGTGATGCCATGTTGTATTTACACATATCGAGCATATTGTGTGTATGATTGAAATGCTTGGTATGTGTGGGATCCGACAACCTAGTTGTCTATCCTTGGTAGCCTCTCTTATGGGGAAATGTAGTCTGGTGCTTCCATTGAGCCATGGTAGTCTGCTATAGCCCGGTTTACCGGAGTCCTGCTAGCCCAGTTACTACTGCTCCGGAACACCTAGACTGGCCGACATGTGTCCCACTTTGTTCCTATGTCTGTCCCTTCGGGGAAATGTCACGCGGTGACTTCCGGAGTCCTACTAGCCTGCTATAGCCCGGGTTCCCAGAGTCCTGTTAGCCCAGCTGCTACAGCCCGGATTCACTCGTTGATGACAGACACGTTCGTTGCTGGGTCATGTATGCCTATCCCTGTAAGTTAGTGCCGCTTTGGGTTTACGACTAGTCATGTCGGCCCGGATTCTCTGTCATGTGGATGCTAGTGACACTATCATATTGAGCCAAAAGGCGCAAACGGTCACGGGCCAGGTAAGGTGGCACCCGTGGGAATACCGTGCGTGAGGCCACAAACTGATATGATGTGTTACATGCTAGATCGGTGTGACTTAGGATTGGGGTCCTGACAACATTGCTATGTGATTAACACCCAAAGAGTGCTAAGGTGTGATCATGTTTTGTTTGTGAGAGAAGCTTAGTCAATGGGTCTGTCATATTCAGAGCCGTATGTATTTTGCAAATTTTCTATGTCTACAATGCTCTGCATGGAGCTACTCTAGCTAATTGCTCCCACTTTCAATATGTATCCAAATTGAGACTCAGAGTCATTCGGGTCGGTGTAAAAGCTTGCATTGGCATAACTCTTTACGACGAACTCTTTATCACCTCCATAATCGAGAAATGTCTCCATAGTCTTCTAAGGATAATTTTGACTGCTGTCAAGTGATCCACTCCTGAATCAATATCGTACCCCCTTGCCAAACTCATGGCAAGGTACACAATTGGTTTGGTACACAACATAGCATACTTTATAGAACCTATGGCTGAGGCATAGGGAATGACTCTCATTCTCTTTCTATTTTCTGTCATGGTCATGTTTTGAGTCTTACTCAACTTTACACCTTGCAATATAGGCAAGAACTCCTTTGACTGTTCCATTTTGAACTACTTCAAAAATCTTGTCAAGGTATGTACTCATTGAAAAATATTATCAAGCATCTTGATCTATCTCTATTGATCTTGATGCCCAATATTTAAGCAGTTTCACCGAGGTCTTTCTTTGAAAAACTCCTTTCAAACACTCATTTATGCTTTCCAGAAAATTCTACATCATTTCCGATCAACAATATGCCATTCACATATACTAATCAGAAAGGCTGTAGTGCTCTGTCGAAGTAATGGGCCACGGGTAGGCCAACCCGAGTCCCATAACCTTTCAAGACATCGGGGCAGGCTGCGCCCCTCAAGACCCCAGGACAAAGGGCCGCCTCCTGAGGAGTCGACGGCAAGGCGGCCGACTGCTCGCTCATGGCCGAGTCCTAGGGACGACTTCCAGAGAAGCCGGCTTTGGGGAGTCGGCCTGTGACTCCAACAAACCCGATGACCTCATCAAAGGGGACAAGGCAGGGGCGTGGCTACAGTGAAGCCCACCCCTGCCTCTCACCAAGGGCAGGCATGGCCACAGCACGCCGTACCCCGGAAGATCTCCGTGCGGCGTGGCCCTGTTGCCATGCCGGCCCTGACATCAGCCCCGCAGGGCCGAATCCTGCACCCACGATGACTTGTCTGTACGGCCTGGAGGCAGCAGGCCCCACCAGTCAGTGAGACCTCGGGAGACGGCAGGAGAACCACCAGTCGGACCCGTCGGGAGTCGGCCCGGGGGAGTCGGCCGAGCCCTCCCCCAGGGCCCACGCGCCATTAATCAAGATGTGATGGGAAGAGGCAACAGTGATCGCCCGCCAGGCGGCGGGGCTGTTGCCACGACCTCATGATCAAGCCCGCGTCATCAGAAGCACGGCTACAGTAAGCAGCAGCCGCCAAGACCCGCCCGCGACGGACGCGGGCTGTCGGCTCCGTACCAGGCCAGTCAGCGGGGCCCGCCAGTCGGCGGGCCCCAGCGGTCGGCAGAGAAGACGGAGGCCAGAGACACTGATGGCTGGGCCCGCGCCCAGCCGGATTACCATTGTACCCCTGGGGGGTAAGCCTATATAAACCCCCAGGGCACCCATGCAAAGGGTTGGAACCCATTAGCTCTAGACCAGATCATATAGAAGGGAGAGAGCTAGCCTTGCCCTCTCCTACCATCAGAAAACAGCTCAAGGAGCAACCGTGTAAACACGTTGGCCATAGTGATCATGCAGAGACCCCGCAGAGCAGCAGTAGGGGTATTATCTCTCCGGAGAGACCCGAAGCTGGATAAGATTCGTCGGCGTGCATGTCTTCGCCTCATCCCGTTTCCAGGCACCGGCGACGTTCTACTCGCCCCCACCATGATAAGCCATCCATTGGCATATGTCGCACTAAACCCCCGACATTTGGTGCCCACCGTGGGGCCTGGTGCACCGCGCCCGGAGATCTGCTCTGGACGGGAACCCTTTTCCTCCCTGGCGAGCGCAACTAGCTAGGCATGCCAGACAGAGTTTGCACCGACGCACTAAGCGGCATCGAGATCGCTTGCGCGGTCAGCTCCTTGGCCGAACTTGTCGGCGAGGTCCGCCTCTCCGACGAACCTGCATCCAACGCAGGCACGGGCGGCCCCGAGAACCTCCTCGCGGGCCTCCTCGATCAACTCCACGTTTCCGGTGAGCCTGCCGTAGACTTGGAGTCCGTAGGCTCCACCGACCCGATGTTGGTCGACTCCGACACCGCGTCGCTCGACGCGTTCCCCCAATGTGGTGGTCTACGATGAACCTCTCCCCCACACAGAGAGCAATGGAAGCACCATCATCGAGGTGCTAGTCATCAGTCATGACGAGCTCCCCAGTGGAGGAGCGCACGACTCGCTCGGCGCGGCGCTGCAAGATCTAACTGCGCCCATTCCGGAAGACGCTGACGCAGAGACGTTGGAGGCGCGCCGCCTTCAGCTCGTTGAAGGCGCGAAGAAGCTAGCCAGCATGAGGCGCTTGTCAAAAGCCTACCAGCGGGAGATGGATCACGCCGTCGCCCCGGCGGGGCCCAGTCACCTTGGCGCGGTCCGGCAGCACGGCGTAGCCATCGCCAACCTGTTTGGGGCAAGCCGCCCTGTGTACGCTACACCAGCGGAGAACATCCGAGCCGCCCAGGCAGCGGCAGACGAGCTAGACAACTTCGAGGGCGAAGAACGCCGCCTCATGATGGAACGAGTCCAGAGGCTTCTCGACGCGGCCGCCGCGCAGAACAAGGCCGGCTGCCGCATGGAAGCGCCTCAACAGCCCGTCGACGACCTTCACCGAGATCAAGGCGCGACGTCTCGGACGCCGACTGGCGGCGCCTGAGGAAGAAGAGACAAGGAGCTGACTGTCAGCCACAGTCGGACTCGCATTACCATAGAGTGCGACCGAGATAGCCGCCCAAGAGCAGTGGAACGACGGGACGACTGTCCGCCTCCCCCTCCCCACAAGGAGAGGCGAGTCTCCCCGCTGCCTGTTGACCATCCGACTCTCGTTGACCGCCTTGGCTGCCGAGAGGGAGTTGGGGAGAATGACGCCCGACACCGGATCGACCGACTCCACCGATCCTTAGCGCCCGTTGAAGCCCAGCAGCCAGAAGAGCAGCCCCCGCCCAAGTGACAAAAAGGCGGCAAGCCAAACTGGTTGTCGGCCTTCTCCTATGAGCAGACCTTGGATGGACCTTGCAAGTTCCACAGCGGCGCAAAGCCATCGAATCACACCACCCGGAAGTGCCACTGGCTCACCAGGATCACCAAGGGAGACGGCCTCCTGCATCCCCCGCCTGCTGGGCAGCCGCCTCCGCCTCCTCCCCAACAGCCGGCTGTCAGGCCAGTCGGCGCAGTACAAGACAAATACCCTGAAGAGCATGGATCCTATGTGGTGTTCACCAGTGTGGCTGATGATCGACGCAGCAGGCGGTTGCAGCGACAAGAGGTGAATGCAGTAGCGTCGAAGACGCCAGAGTTCATGCACTGGTCAGAGAAGCCCATCAGCTGGAGCAGGGCTGACCACCCAGAAGTGATGCCGAGTCCGGGCTCCTATGCCTTGGTCCTGGACGCCACCTTTGCTATGGACAGACGAGCCGCGCGTTTCTCGCAAGTTCTGATAGATGGGGGCAGCAGCATCAATATCCTGTACAAGGACACCATGGAGAAGTTAGGAATCAAGCACAGACAGCTTCAGAACAGCCGAACTGTTTTCCATGGCATTGTTCCTGGGCTTTCCTGCTTGCCAATCGGCAAGATCCTGATGGACGTCCTCTTTGGGGACAAAGATCACTTCCGTAGAGAGCCTGTTTGGTTTGAGGTGGTGGATCTTGAGAGCCGTACCATGCGCTGCTTGGCCGACCAGCCTGGGCCAAGTTCATGGTGGTCCCCCACTACGCCTACCTCAAGATGAAGATGCCCAGTTCCAGGGGAATTCTGACTGTGGCTGGCGACTACCGAAAGTCGTCTGCTTGCGCAGCTGAGAGCAGTCGGCTGGCCTAGTCCCTGGTAATTGCGGCTGAGAAGCGGCTCCTTGAGCGAGTTGTGGCGATGGCCGGCAAGCAGCCTGAGGTATCGCCCAACCCAAAAGAGTCGGAGGCTAAGGGTTCGTTCAAACCGGCCAAAGAAACAAAGAAGATACCCTTGGACCCGGAGCACCCAGAGAGGTACGCCGTCGTAGGTGCAAACCTCGACAGCAAATAGGAAGGCGAGCTCGTTGATTTCCTCCGTGAGAATCGGGACATCTTCGCATGGTCCCCCAAAGACATGCCAGGTGTACCGACGGAATTCGCCGAGCACAAGTTACATGTCCGATCTGATGCAAAGCCGGTCAGACAGCCCCTGCGCTGCTTATCTAAAGAGAAGAGAAGAGTTGTCGGAGAAGAGATAGCCCGACTCCTAGCAGCCGGCTTCATTATGGAAGTGTTCTTTCCAGAATGGCTAGCAAATCCGGTCCTGGTACTAAAGAAGAACAAGCAGTGGCGAATGTGTATTGACTACACAAGCCTCAACAAGGCCTGCCCCAAGGACCCATTTGCTTTACCAAGCCTCGATCAGGTGATAGACTCCACAGCCGGATGTGAGCTGTTGAGTTTTTTGGATGCGTACTCAGGATATCACCAGATCAGGCTAAACCCGGCTGACAGACTGAAAACCGCCTTCATCACGCCGTTTGGAGCCTTTTGCTACCTCACCATGACGTTCGGCTTAAGGAACGCCGGCGCCACCTTTCAGCGTTGCATGCAGAAGTGCCTCCTCAAGCAACTCGGTAGGAACGCCCACGTTTACGTGGACGACATGGTGGTGAAGACGGAAAAGCGTGGGACACTACTGGAAGACCTCAAGGAGACTTTTGAGAACCTGCGCCGGTTCCAGATCAAGCTCAACCCCGAGAAGTGTGTCTTCGGAGTACCAGCCGGCCAGCTCCTTGGCTTCCTGGTCTCTGAACGCGGCATAGAATGCAACCCAGTAAAGATCAAGGCCATTGAGAGAATGGAGGTACCCAGCCGACTGCTGGACATGTAGAAGTTCACCGGCTGCTTGGCGTCCATCAGCCGATTCATCAGTCGGCTGGGCGAGAAAGCTCTCCCCTTGTACCAACTCATGAAGAAGACCACTTTTTTCGAGTGGAACCATAAGGAGGACGAAAGCTCTCCCCTTATTTCGAAGGGTGCGAGTTCCTCCATGTGCCAAGAAATGACAACGACCAAGCAGATGCATTGGCACGAATTGGCTCTACCCGCCAAGAAATACCATTTGGTGTCTCCCTTCAACGCCTCCTCAAGCCATCTGTCAAGCTTTCACCAGAATCAGACTCCATTTTTGTGCCGCCTCCTCCCGAAGACGCCGGATCCGACTCCAGAGCTCCGGCAGTCGGAACAAGGATTTTGGCGGAAGACCCCAAAGCTGCCACAGCCAAACCCGGCCCGGGGACTACGGTGGCAGACTCGAAGACTCCAGAACTCAGCCCAAGGACCGTGCCAGTCGGCCTGGGGACTTCATCAACCCAGCAAGCGGCTGTTGACTCCACCCCGCCGCCTCCCAGCCCAACCGCCCTCGTCCAAGTCGCAGTTCTGGCAGTCGAAGAAATAGCAGCACCCTCATGGGCCCAACCCATCCTCAAATTCCTGGTGAACAAAGAGCTGCCGACTAATGAAACTTCAGCTCGGCAAATACAATGCCGGGCGGCAGCCTACACCATAGTCAACAAAGAGCTGGTCAGGCGCAGCGTCACTGGTGTCTACCAGCACTGCGTAGAGCCAGAGCAAGGCCAAGCGATTCTCAAAGACATCCATCAAGGCGAGTGCGGCCACCATGCGGCTTCAAGAGCACTCGTCGCCAAAGCCTTTCAACACGGTTTCTTCTGGCCAACTACCTTGGAAGAGGCCAAGGAGCTGGTCCAAAGATGCAAAGGGTGTCAGAAGTTCAGCTCCAAGCCGCACCAGCCAGCTTCTGCACTCAAGACCATCCCCATTGCCTGGCATTTCGCAGTTTGGGGTCTAGACATGGTGGGACCATTCAAAACAACACGAGGTGGTTTAACTCACTTACTTGTTGCAGTGGACAAGTTCACCAAGTGGATAGAAGCAAAGCCAATCAAGAAGCTGAACGGTCCGACTGCCGTAACTTTCATCTCCGATATCACAATTCGGTACGGCATACCACACAGCATCATCACCGACAACGGCACAAATTTCGCCAAAGGCGCCTTGGCCCGTTTCTGCGCAATACAGGGCATCCGACTGGACCTAGCGTCCTCGCCCATCCGCAGTCAAACGGCCAAGTGGAGCGAGCAAACGGCCTCATCCTGTCTGGCATCAAGCCTCGGTTGATCGAGCCTCTGGAGCGCTCGGCTGGCTGCGGGCTCGACGAGCTGTCAGCTGTCCTCTGGAGTCTGCGCACGACTCCAAACAAGTCATCCGGCTTCACGCCCTTCTTCCTCGTCTACGGTGCCGAGGCCGTCATCCCAACGAACATAGAGTTCGACTCCCCACGAGTCACCATGTACACTGAGGAGGAAGCAGAAGAAGCATGACAAGATGGCGTCGATCTGCCGGAAGAGGGCCGGCTGTTGGCACTCAGCCGGTCCAGCATCTACCAGCAGAGCCTGCGTCGATACCACAACAGGAAGGTCAAGCCAAGATCTTTCCAAGAAGGCGACCTTGTGCTCTGGCTGATACAGCGAACAGCCGGCCAACACAAGTTGTCGGCGCCTTGGGAAGGCCCTTTCATCATCAGCAAAGTACTGGGCAACGATTCCTACTACCTGATCGACGCTCAGAAGCCCCGAGCACGCAAGAGGGACGACTCCGGCAAGGAGACAGAGCGGCCATGGAATGCAAATCTCCTCTGAAGATTTTATAGTTGATGCAGTATGTACCACGCTACCTTTTGTATTAAAGTACCAAGACTTCGGGGCCCCCGAGGCGAGCTCGGGGACTGCCCTCTTTTGCCTGTATGATAAAAATTATGACTGCGAGTATGTTACTCCTTTTTGTGCCGTTTGGCACCGGGCTAGACAAGTCGGCCCGGGGACTTGCCGCCTTGCACTATGAAATGCTTCCTGCAGTCGGACAAGTAGTGTGTAAACGCCTAAACCGTCTCCTGTTAGAAGCCGCAGCTCGCAGAGCGACTGTACGGTGGGCAGCAGTAAGGTAGAATGGGCATTCGCATGAAAAATGGCTAAGGACTCAAAGCATAAAACATAGCTCAAGACAGCTTCCAGCCTTTCTCGCAAACCGACTCTCGGATAGTCGGATTGCCATCTTCTATCTAACTTGCTCAGAAAATCTTGAAAACGGCTAAGTACTTGCTTTCCCAAAGTAGCCTAGCACTTGATCCAGCGACAGTCCGCAGAGCGGCTGTCCGATTGGCAAGGCAGGCAACTAAGAGAAAGCGGCAAAGGAAAAAAGCCAAAAGAGCAATGAGCAAGAAAAGATAGAACTCAGATAAATATATTTACATAACATAGGCCCTTGGCCAAATTTTCGAGCAGAGGTTCAAAATACACCCCGTGGGTGGAATTGTGCGAATTAACAAGTTCTTCAAAGACTACTAAAGCAGACAAAACAAAGATACAGCGGCAGCTCAGGAAGCAGCTGACGGATTCGGAGGGTCGGAGGAGGCGCCAGCGCCAGGCGTCGGGGCGGCCGGCTGGCTAGTCTCGGCTTGATCGCCTCCGGCGGCAGTCGGGTCGGTCGCACGCGGCTCGTTGCTGGAGGCACGGTCGAGCTGAGGCTAGCCGTCTGCTCTGTCTTCTAGTGCCTCCGCCTCGCCTCCGTCCTCCGCCTCGCCCTCTTCCTCGACGCTAGAGCCAATCACCTCCGCCGAGTCCTTGCCATAGTCTGGGTTCATCCCAAACCACTCCGGCGGTACCTCCTCGCCGTCTTTAGACCGCTCGGGGACGAATATGCTGGTGTCGGTGTACTCAATGATCGCCGCAGCACGCTTGACGAGGGCGTCTTCCACGGCTGCCAGCTCCGGCTGGGCCTCCGACCGAAGCGTGGCCAGCCGGTCTAGGTCCAGCCCCGGATACCATGCCTTGACGAACTCCAAGGCCCGGCGCACTCCAGCTCGGGCCGAAGAGCCCTTCCAGGCCTCAAGACGACCAGCCGCGACCTCCAGCCAGTCGGCCGTCAGGCTGGGGGTGCACGGAGCCTGCATATCCGGCCATAGGGCGGCAATTGCCTGGGCACCGACACGCTGAAGCCGGTGCAGCATCCGGTGAGCCGGCCGAAGGCGAGTCTCGATGCTCAGGATGTGCTCGTCAAGAGTTCGGGGGGCATCGGAGGCAATCTCCGCGCCCTCCGCCCTCCAACCTTCACAGTCAGCCTCGATGGCTTGGATGGCAGCCTGCGACTGCCCAGGGAAGAAGTCTGCAAAGACACGAAGAAACGAAGAAGCAAGTCAAAAACCAGGAGTCGGCCCGATTTAAGTCGGCAGCTCGAAGAAAGAAAATAAAGAAACTCACCATCAATGATGTATTCAATCTCGTGGAAGCCGGAGGATAGCAGCGCCTCCTTGTCAGACCAGGAGGAGCGCTCGCTCATGAACTCGGCCAGGAGGGTGGTTTCCGTCTCCTTCGCCTCCCTCTGCGTCTTCACAAGCAGCTCCTTCTGCTCTGCCAATTGAGTGGCCAGCAGATCGTGCTCCATGGCGAGCTTGTCGCACTCCTCCTCTTTGGCGTGCAAAGCGGAGTTGACGTCGCTCAACTGCTGTTGAAGAGCAGTGTTGGCCCCTGAGAAGAAGAAAGAAAGAAGGCGTCAAGTCATCAGTAAAGAAGGTCGCCGGGGAGATCCGGCCCGACTGCTCAGCAGTCGGCCCGAATCTCGGGGACTATAGCCCGCGGGTGCACCAGCGCGCCCCCGCGAAGAAGGAAAAGAACTTACTCCGGCTCTCCGACAGATCGACGGTCCGCTTGCCCAGCTCTTCAACATTATGATTGAAGGCAGTGACGCTGTCGGTGTTCTGGGAACGGGGGTCCCCAGACTTGCCTGCCTGCGGCCTGCGGCGTGGCTCAAAGGGGGGCCCAACGCGGCCCATCTTCACCAGCACGAACCCAAGACCCTCACGAGGGGCCAAGCCTCGCGGAGCGGATGACGTGGAGCTTCCTCAGGCGCGGCCTCGTCAGGCTGGCTCATGAGGAGGCGGAGAGATCAAGGCGGGTACCTCACGAGGTGCCCGTGACGCAAGCCATGACGACCGGAGGCACCAGGCGGGTGCCAGCCCGCGCAGTGTCCTCCCTTCCTCTTTGGTGCAAAGGGGGCAAGCGCAGCCACGGAGTACCGAGGCGTCAGGCAAAGGTTGCCATTTTGGTGCAACGAGACCAAGACCAGGAGGACTACGAGGCGGAGGTCACCGTGGAGCCCAAGACGGCGTCATCACCAGAGCTTTGCGCAGGCGAAGACTACTTTTGTCAGGATAGTTGATACTAGTTGTCCCCCTTCAAATTAGCCCGCCATTGTTGGCTCCCTTCCCGCTCGATATTTGGGAAGAGGACCAGGGCCTCTATTAATAGGACCAGCCACCCACAGAGCCAAAGGGGGGCGGGAAAAAGAGAGCCGAGCCGGAGGGATCAAAGGATAGAGAAGATCAGGTAGAGAGAGAGAGAGAAGGGTGACTGGACTCCTCCTAGCAGTTCATCGCCCCAGCCAAGAACAGACCCTCACGAGGCTGTTCTTCCTTGTATTGTTCATCATCATCAGCCCAAGAGGAAATCCACCACACCACACACTAGAGTAGGGTATTACACCACAACGGTGGCCCCAACCAGTATAAACCCTGTGTCTCTTGTGTTGTTCTTTCCTTAGTTTAGATCTTTGCAAGGCGGAAGGGTGCAGGTAGGTAGGTGAAAGTGCAACTATCCCTATGTGGTTTTGGTAATTCATAACAACATATAGCTCATTGAGCTAATACTATTCCAAGATAATTATTTCAGGAAAGCTCAATGATTGGCATGGCATGGATGTGAAAGTGGAACCCTCAAAATGCTAAGGACAATGGATTGGCTCAAGCTCAAAAGCTCAAGACTCTTCATTTTATATTTTAGTGATCCAAGATCACATTGAGTCCATAGGAAAAGCCAATACTATTAAGGAGGGATGAGGTGTTGCTTAATGCGCCTCTTGCTTCATGTGCTTAGTGATATGCTCCAAAAACCCTCAACTACTTTCCCATATCCACATATGACCTAAACTCTAAGCCAAACTCGGTCCTACCGATTCTTCCTATCCGGCGCCACCGAGTTTCACTTGTCATTAGCCACTGCCAAACCCTAGCAATTCGGTTCTACCGATAAGGATCTCGGTCCCACCGAGATGGGGTTGCAAACTCTCTGTTTCCCTTTCGTAACTTTTCGGTCCCACCGAAAGAGCGAATCGGTCCCACCGAGATTGCAATGTAAACTCAGTGTTTCCCCTTTGTAACTTTTCGGTCTCACCGAGTTCCACTCGGTCTCACCGAAAGAGCAAATCGGTCCCACCGAGTTTGCCTGACCAACTCTCTGGTTAGCTAATTACCAAATTCGGTCTCACCGAGTTTGTGTAATCGGTCTCACCGAGATTACGTTATGCCCAAACCCTAACCGAATCGGTCCTACCGAGTTGCATGTCAGTCCCACCGAAATTCCTAACGGTCACTAGGTTTACTATTTCGGTCAGACCGAGTTTTCTGATTCGGTCCCACCGAGATTGGTAAATTGTGTGTAACGGTTGGATTTTGTGTGGAGGCTATATATACCCCTCCACCTCTTTCTCATTCAGTGAGAGAGCCATCAGAACACACACACCATTCCAACTCATATGTTCTGAGAGAGAACCACCTACTCATGTGTTGAGACCAAGACATTCCATTCCTACCATATGAATCTTGATCTCTAGCCTTCCCAAGTTGCTTTCCACTCAAATCTTCTTTCCACCAAATCCAAATCCTATGAGAGAGAGTTGAGTGTTGGGGAGACTATCATTTGAAGCACAAGAGCAAGGAGTTCATTACCTACACACCATTTGTTACTTCTTGGAGAGTGGTGTCTCCTAGATTGGCTAGGTGTCACTTGGGAGCCTCCGACAAGATTGTGGAGTTGAACCAAGGAGTTTGTAAGGGCAAGGAGATCGCCTACTTCGTGAAGATCTACCGCTAGTGAGGCAAGTCCTTCGTGGGCGATGGCCATGGTGGGATAGACAAGGTTGCTTCTTCGTGGACCCTTTGTGGGTGGTTGCTTCTTCGTGGACCCTTCGTGGGTGGAGCCCTTCGTGGACTCGCGCAACCGTTGCCCTTGGGTGGAGCCCTGTGTGGACTCGCGCAACCGTTACCCTTCGTGGGTTGAAGTCTCCATCAACGTGGATGTAGGATAGCACCACCTATCCGAACCACGGGAAAAACATCCGTGTCTCCAATAGCGTTTGACTTCTCCAAACCCTTCCCTTTATACTCTTGCAAGTTGCATGCTTTACTTTCCGCTGCCCATAAACTCTTTGCATGCTTGCTTGAATTGTGTGATGATTGCTTGACTTGTCCTAAAATAGCTAAAATCTGCCAAGAACTAAAATTGGGAAAAGGTTAAGTTTTTATTGGTCAAGTAGTCTAATCACCCCCCCTCTAGACATACTTCGATCCTACAAGTGGTATCAGAGCTTTGGTCTCCATTTGCTTGATCTCCATAGCTTTTGGTGGTCATAGCCTTGGTTTCACAACCTAGGAGAGTATGGCGTCTAGCGAGGGAAATTATCACCGTAGAGGTCCTTACTTTGATGGTACTAATTTTGCTAGTTGGAAGCATAAAATGAAAATGCATATTCTTGGACATAACCCCGCTGTTTGGGCTATTGTGTGTGTTGGTTTGCAAGGTGACTTCTTTGATGGAGAGAACCAAACCGTGAAGCTACCGCGGATGAGTTGAAGATGTTGCAATACAATGCTCAAGCTTGTGATATTCTCTTCAACGGATTATGCCCCGAAGAATTCAACAAAATCAGCCGCCTTGAGAATGCAAAGGAAATTTGGGACACTTTGATTGATATGCACGAAGGTACCGACTCCGTCAAGGAATCCAAGTTGGATGTGCTTCAAAGCCAACTTGACAAGTTCAAGATGAAGGATGGTGAAGGTGTCGCTGAAATGTACTCTAGGCTTGCTCTCATCACAAATGAGATTGCCGGCTTAGGAAGTGAAGAGATGACCGATAGATTCATCATCAAGAAGATCCTAAGAGCCTTGGATGGAAAATATGATACCGTGTGCACATTGATCCAAATGATGCCCAATTACAAAGATCTCAAGCCAACGGAAGTGATTGGAAGAATTGTTGCTCATGAGATGTCACTTAAGGATAAAGAGGAACTTCACAACAAGTCAAGTGGTGCCTATAAAGCCTCATGTGAAGCCCCTACATCATCAAGTGAGAAACAAGACTTCAATGAAGAATTGAGCTTAATGGTGAAGAACTTCAACAAGTTCTACAAGAGTAGAAGCAAAGATAGAAGCTCCAAGTCAAGGTCCTACAATGACAAAAGATCTTCTAGTCGAGAGAGAAACTGTTACAATTGTGGAAGACCCGGACACTATTCCAACGAGTGTACGGCTCCCTACAAGAGAAGAGAAGATTCTCCAAAAAGAAGAAGCAAAGGATCACCACCAAGAGAGAGAAGGAGTAGAGATGATCGTTATGAACGAAGATACTCACGGAGAAGCAAGGATTCGGAAAGGAAGGAAAAATCATCAAGGAGCTACACAAGACGAAGACATCAAGCTCATGTTGGTGAATGGGTATCCGGCTCCGACTCCGACAGCCACTCCGAGAGAAGTTATCACTCCGACTCCGAAGATACTCAAGATGAAGGTGTTGCCGGTCTAGCACTTGTGTCAACCAACTCCTACGACATATTTGACTCACCAAATGAAGGAATTGGAAGATGCTTCATGGCCAAAGGTCCTAAGGTAACACACCCCGAGTATGTTGATTTCGATAGTGATGAAGATGACTTGTTAGGTGATGATTTGCTTGGTGACAACTCTAGTGATGAATACTATGATGAAAGACCAATTAATCATGCTAATCAAGATAAAACGAATGACAATGATAAGGAGAAGATTGAGGCTCTAACTAAAGAACTAAAAACTCTTAAGTTAGCTCATGACACTATCTTCGAAGATCATCGAGAACTTTTAAGAGCTCATGAGAAGCTACGCTTTGAAAAGCTCAATCTTGAGCAAGAGCATGAGTTCTTAAAGGCAATCAATGATGATCTCCGCAAGAAAAGTTCTTCTTACATTGCCAAGCGTTTACTCTTATCCACTTACATGCCTCAAGTCAAATCTAACAAGAAAGATTCTTCCGCTAGTAGTAACAATGATCATGCTAAATCCAATATTGTTGCTTCTAGTAGTTCTCTTGATTCCACTAATGATTCTCTTAGCCAAGTTACACTTGAGCAAGAAAATAGCTTATTGAAGGGAATTATAGAGAAAGGAGTGTACAAAAGCCTTGCCGGGAGTAAGCAATTCGAGGAAATTGTGCGCAAGCAAGGAATGCACCGGAAGAATCAAGGTATTGGTTTTGAACGAAAGTTCAATGCCAATGGAGTTGAATGGGAAGAAGATCAATACCCCAAGACAAAGTTTGTCCCTCAACAAGAGAAGTTTTTCAAGGGGACACAAGCTCAAGATGATCTTCCACCACAAGACTACGAGCAAAAAGGCAAGAACAAGCTTCAAGAGGAAATTGATGCATTTGAAGAAGCTCCTAAGACCTTAGTCAAGTGGATTCCCAAGACTACTTCAAGTTCCACTTCATCAAGTACGACTACAACTCCAAGGATTCCCATCAAGATGATGTGGATCCAAAAGAAGAAGAACTAGAAAGTTCTTGAGGGTGACTCCGCCAACATACTTCACTCTTATCATTTTGGCAAGAACAAGTGCAATCAACTTCCACATCTTGCACTAGTTCAAGGAGTCACAAACCCTCTTGTTGGTAAGACAAGGGACAAGGTAACCTAAAAGTTTTCATGGACATCATCTTTTGTGTGCATCACTCTATGTCTATGGATATCCTTGTTTGTTCCTTGTGGGACTAACCCATGTAGGTATTGAAAGTGCAATTCACTCAAATGGATAGCTCCAAGAGATCTACATCAACATTGAGCATCCACATCTTCAATGTCTACATGAAGTCATCATCGACAAAACCCAAGGTTAGTTCATCCCTCTTAGGGGGGATATCACATCTAGGGGGAGCTTTACTCTAAGACTGAGCTAAAGCAACTCTAAAGATGTGAACAAAACAATGCTTTATGTAAAAGTGGTAACCCCACTTGAGCTTAAACGATGAGTATGACCTACGATCAAGTGTTCTCACTTGACTCCTAAGTCAATATACTCATATATAGATGACCTAGTCATCGCAAATTGCTTGATAGATGCTAGAATTGGTTGTGCATGCTTTGCCACATATTTCATTTGCTATCTTATTGTGTGAGCATGCTGATTGCATATTTTACTCATTCGAGGACATCCACTTGTTGCTTTGATTGTTCGGCTTTATCTTCTTTTGCCAAGTGGATGGACAAGAATGCCTAAGAACCTCCTCTAGCTATCTATGCTTTTCTCGTCTCAAACTCTATTCATGCTGCATCACAAAATTTGATCAAGTCAGATTCGAACCACTCTGTGTGAGGAGCGCTCGGAGTCCCCGATTCGTCATAGACTTAAACTTCCAAAACCTCTTTATGATTCTCGGTCTGACCGATACTCCACTTTCGGTCCTACCGAGATCATTAAGTTGATCTAAGTTTTCAATCTCGGTGCCACTAATTTGAACCTTTCGGTCTCACCGAGTTTCAGTAACTGCACGCAGTTATGAATCTTGGTGCCACCGAGTTGTTCAACTCGGTCACACCGACAGGGTCGGGCTATATATAGTCACGGGCAAAATTTGGAAATTTCTCCGAACCCCTTCACCCGCGCGATAGCCTGCTCTGCCCTTGAGGTCTCCGGATCGTCTTCTCGCCGCCAGCAGCCTCCAGTCGCTGGTCTCCATCACTGTCAACGGGATTTCAGCCCAGCCGTTGCCGCCGTAGCAAGTCCACGCCGAACTAGGGTATGGACTTGATCTTTGTGCTATTCCTCAATCTGATTCCTAGCACATTGTGATCATATTGTTTCTGGCCACGTTTGATAAACTTCTATCCAGTCAAAACGCTCATAGATTAGGTTTGATTCGAAAAGTCTAGGTTTAGGTTTCCGCCGAAACCATCTCGGACCCACCGAGTTGAAAAAACTCGGTCCACCGATTTGGCTTATGCCATTGCACAAGTGAGACTCGGTCTGACCGAGAATTACTTATCGGTGTGACCGATTTTTGAACTCAGTGAAACCCTAGCAGTCTCGGTGCCACCGAACTGTGACTCGGTCCTACCGAGTTCACTAGTTTAGGTTCCAAAACTGCTCCGGTATCACCGAGTTTGAAAATCGGTAGATCCGAGATGGTTTCAGTGGGAAACTAAAACTAAGGTTTTGGATCATTCTTCTTGCAAAAATCTCTGCATTTTGTGATGCTCATCCACTCTATCTCTTCTATAATCTATTCACAGGGTCAGCAGTCAGTTTGCAGCATGTTAGACCAGAGTGACAGCCAAAACTTGTCAGAGCAGCAAGTGTAGTTGAGTGAGGGCACTAGCCCCTCAAGTTCCTTAGATGAAGGCAGCAGGAGCACTCCTAGCAATTTGCCAAAAGCTTCCACGAGACAAAGGAAGAAGAAAACCTCAGATTCTGAAGATGAGGACTATATGGCAGAGGAAGAGGCCACCTCCAAGAGAGTTGAGCCGGCTCAAGGCTCAAAGCCAGGCCTGAAAATCAAGAGGCCAGCAGGCAGGCAACCCATGTCAAAGGCTAGAGCCTCAACTGAGAAGCCTGCTCCCATTGAGCCCGTTGCAGCTGAGGGCAAGAAGAGGAAAGAAAGAGTGAAGAAGACTGTAGCCAGAGTGCTTGGGAAAGCCTCCATCATGGTAGAAGAGGAGGAGGAAGAAGAGGCAGCTCCACCAGCGCCCAAGGCAGCCAAACTTATGGGAGATGCCATAAGGTCAGGGGGAGCTGCATCCAAGCCCAAGGAAGCACCTAAGGCTGCATCTAAGCCTAAGAGTGCACCAAATAGGAACACACAGAGCATTCCTGCAGCTGAGAAGAACAAGGCCCCAGTGCCTGAGACTGTTGCTGAGGATGAGGAAGAGAGTGTCCTTCGGAAGCTCAAGCCCAAGATCCCAGACCACAACGATGCTCATCCTGTGGCTGAGGATATGAAGCTCAGGAGAGACTCAGGGCTCAGGAAGTGGAGAGAAGCAGATCCATATGCTTCTAGGAGAAGGACTGCAGTGGACTACAGATTTCATACCAAGGAGCAGCAAGATTTCTATGAGACAGTGCTACTTGACAAGAAGCCAATCGTATGTGACATGAGATGGGTCGACTGGACCTATATCAAGGACAATGAAGAGTACTACCCAGGAGTTCAGGACAGCTTCAAGGCGTGTGGAGTAGAGGACTTTGTTGGGCAGAAGCTCACAAAGTGGAATGAGGAATTGATCATGCAATTCTACTCCACAGCACACTTTTATCCGGATGGCAGGATCACATGGATGTTAGAAGGTACAAGGTAAAACTCTACTGTTGAGGAATGGGCGAAGCTAATCAATGCCCCAGAGGAGCAAGCAGATGACTTGGACATTTATGCCAAGAAAAAGATGGACCACACCTCCATGTCCAACATGTACAAGGAGATTCCGAATGAAGCACTTGACACGTTCAAGTTTGGCTCAGTGCATTATATACTCTCAGGATTGCCTATGATCAACTGGATCCTTCGGCACACCCTTCTGCCCAAGTCTGGAGATCACAAGATGATCAGAGGTCACGCGATCAATTTGCTTCATGTTTTTGACGTGCCTCAAAAATTCAAAGTTATGAGCCTGGTAGTGGAAACGATCAAAAGGACTGCGGCAGATCAGAAGAGGAGCTGTGGATATGCCCCTCAGATTCAGGAGCTCATCAACTCCAAGATGGGCACGGGCGTATATTTGTTGGATAAGGAACACCTGCCCATCCGTCCAGATTTCGAGAACAATGAAGTTGTGATGACAGAGAATGAACCATCATCTGCCCATGCACAAGCTCAGAAGGAGAAGGCGAAGAAGGAGAAAGCTGCCAGGATGCTTACTCAAGCGGAGGCATATGATTACTTCCTGAAAACCAAACAAGAGCAGCTCAGTTACTTGATTGCGTCCACCCTGCGGATTGAGCAGAGTATAGCCACCCTGACTCAGAACCAGACGAGCTTAGAGAGGATCATGGAACAAAGATTCTATGATTTGGACATCAAGGTGACAGAGATACAGACTGCCGTGGAGCAGCTCCAGGACGACATGAATGAGAGGAGAGGCAGGACCACGACTCATGCTTTTGCGAGGGTGCCACGAGGTCCGAGGTCGTCTGCACTGCCAGTTGCTGACACCAGAGCTACAACATCTGCACCAGCCACAGCCTCCGTTCCACCAGCTCCAGCATCCACTTCAGCCTCAACTCCGACCACGTCTACCGAAGGTTTTGTCCTTGGAGTGCTCCGGACTCCACCACCACCTGAAGATCAAGCCTGAGCGTCGATCTAGTGCTTTGCATTTTCTAGGAACTTTTTGGTAACTTGTTGCCAAAGGGGGAGAAGATGAATAGATCATAGGCTTCGAGAGAGAGAGTGTTGCTTTTCTCTCTTGCTTTATTTGGTGGTTTTTCGAACCTTGTTTGCTTGTGTGTGAGATACTACGTCCTTATGCTTGTGAGACATCGATGATCATGTGTTTGATCATAAGCTACACTTAATGTTCACTTAATGCTTGCTTAAATATTACCATTCTATCTATCATTTGTGATCATTCACTATTCTTGGTGATGAGTGCATGCATTTCAATCTCATCATTTTGAGCGCTCCACCAAGATGTACGTGACATGGAAGAGTAACCCATGACTCTAACTCTTTGTGCATTTGCAGTCCAAAGCAAATTTTAAATATGCACAAATTTAGGGGGAGCTCTTACTTATCACATAATTCTCAAAGCGACGATATATTTCATGCTTATTATCTTTTGTTGAAGCTTTGATCTATATGTTGTCATCAATTACCAAAAAGGGGGAGATTAAAAGTGCAACTATCCCTAGGTGGTTTTGGTAATTCATAACAACATATAGCTCATTGAGCTAATACTATTCCAAGATAATTATTTCAGGAAAGCTCAATGATTGGCATGGCATGGATGTGAAAGTGGAACCCTCAAAATGCTAAGGACAATGGATTGGCTCAAGCTCAAAAGCTCAAGACTCTTCATTTTATATTTTAGTGATCCAAGATCACATTGAGTCCATAGGAAAAGCCAATACTATTAAGGAGGGATGAGGTGTTGCTTAATGAGCCTCTTGCTTCATGTGCTTAGTGATATGCTCCAAAAACCCTCAACTACTTTCCCATATCCACATATGACCTAAACTCTAAGCCAAACTCGGTCCTACCGATTCTTCCTATCCGGCGCCACCGAGTTTCACTTGTCATTAGCCACTGCCAAACCCTAGCAATTCGGTTCTACCGATAAGGATCTCGGTCCCACCGAGATGGGGTTGCAAACTCTCTGTTTCCCTTTCGTAACTTTTCGGTCCCACCGAAAGAGCGAATCGGTCCCACCGAGATTGCAATGTAAACTCAGTGTTTCCCCTTTGTAACTTTTCGGTCTCCCCGGGTTCCACTCGGTCTCACCGAAAGAGCAAATCGGTCCCACCGAGTTTGCCTGACCAACTCTCTGGTTAGCTAATTACCAAATTCGGTCTCACCGAGTTTGTGTAATCGGTCTCACCGAGATTACGTTATGCCCAAACCCTAACCGAATCGGTCCTACCGAGTTGCATGTCAGTCCCACTGAAATTCCTAACGGTCACTAGGTTTACTATTTCGGTCAGACCGAGTTTTCTGATTCGGTCCCACCGAGATTGGTAAATTGTGTGTAACGGTTGGATTTTGTGTGGAGGCTATATATACCCCTCCACCTCTTTCTCATTAAGTGAGAGAGCCATCAGAACACACACACCATTCCAACTCATATGTTCTGAGAGAGAACCACCTACTCATGTGTTGAGACCAAGACATTCCATTCCTACCATATGAATCTTGATCTCTAGCCTTCCCAAGTTGCTTTCCACTCAAATCTTCTTTCCACCAAATCCAAATCCTATGAGAGAGAGTTGAGTGTTGGGGAGACTATCATTTGAAGCACAAGAGCAAGGAGTTCATTACCTACACACCATTTGTTACTTCTTGGAGAGTGGTGTCTCCTAGATTGGCTAGGTGTCACTTGGGAGCCTCCGACAAGATTGTGGAGTTGAACCAAGGAGTTTGTAAGGGCAAGGAGATCGCCTACTTCGTGAAGATCTACCGCTAGTGAGGCAAGTCCTTCGTGGGCGATGGCCATGGTGGGATAGACAAGGTTGCTTCTTCGTGGACCCTTTGTGGGTGGTTGCTTCTTCGTGGACCCTTTGTGGGTGGAGCCCTTCGTGGACTCGCGCAACCGTTGCCCTTGGGTGGAGCCCTGTGTGGACTCGCGCAACCGTTACCCTTCGTGGGTTGAAGTCTCCATCAACGTGGATGTAGGATAGCACCACCTATCCGAACCACGGGAAAAAGATCCGTGTCTCCAATAGCGTTTGACTTCTCCAAACCCTTCCCTTTATACTCTTGCAAGTTGCATGCTTTACTTTCCGCTGCCCATAAACTCTTTGCATGCTTGCTTGAATTGTGTGATGATTGCTTGACTTGTCCTAAAATAGCTAAAATCTGCCAAGAACTAAAATTGGGAAAAGGTTAAGTTTTTAATTGGTCAAGTAGTCTAATCACCCCCCCTCTAGACATACTTCGAACCTACAGTAGGAGACGAAATCTCCGCGCGCACCCTAGTGTTCGAACCTCAAGGGTCTGTCGGAACCCGAAATCCGACATTTAGCGCGCCAGGTAGGGGTGCGCCAGAATCCATCTTCTACCGCTTCGCGCCCCGTCGCGTCGTGATCACCATGTCCAGCGACCAGGCGGGAAACCCAGATCCGTGGGCGGTGTGGCCCGCCCGCGTAGAGCCGCTTGCCTCGGGCGACCTCGTTCCCCAGGCAGCTCGCGATCCGCAGGGCGCTGCGGGCCGCGGGCGACACGGACAGGCTCCGACAGCTCTCACACCAGGGCAGGTGCGGTCGGCGGCAAGGGCCTCCAATCACGCTGCGACCACGACACCGTACACCCGTAGGGAGCAGGCGAACTCGAGGGCCGCGCTCACAGTGGCCCGAGAGCTGCTGTAGTGCAGGCTGCTGGAGGGCGGCCACAACGTGCTGCTGGAGCGAGTGGCAGAGCTCCTGGGCTTCGCCGCCTCGGGGGCTCACCCCTTCTCCACCTAGCTCCCATCTCAGGCCCAGGGCGGCCCGCGTGGGGGCTCTACGCGCGCCCGCGGGCTCCAAGGCTACTCCAACGCTAGCGAAGCTGTCAGCGCCGGACCGGCGGCGGCGCTGCCCCCGCTCCCGTTCCGTGAAGAAGAAGGGCTCGACGCGACCCGCGACCCCAGTGGACAACCACGCTACCACCCCACGGTGGGCGCGTCAGGCAGGACCGCGTGGCATGCGGGGCTTTACGGTGTGGCATTCGGGACGACGGCGCCGGAGGAATACGTGCCCCTCATGATGGACCGAGGACACCCACACGAGAGCGAACAAGGCTCGCTCCTCAGCCCAAGATGGGGGGACGAGGTGCCAGAAGCTGAGCCTTTCCGGGAGCCCCGGGACGGTCCCACTGGCCACGATGGCGCCAACGATTATCGGGTACCGCTAATTTTTTAGGAGCAGGCATACGCTAACCATGGATCGCAGGAGGTGCAGGTCGCCACAGCGAGCAGCTGCCCCACTCCCACAGTCTCCTGCCCCTCGGGAGGAGGGCGCAGGGGGCTGCAGGAGAGGGGCCGGGATCCGACATCACCACCGCGGCGTTGGGAGTAAGGTGCTCTCAGGAGGTAGGCCCTCCGCTGGGGAGGTGCCTCAGGGCCTTCCCCCGGCGGAGGACCCGTGGTCGTCGGGGGAACCGCTGGCGATCGCTCTACCCCATCGGTGGCGTCCTGGTTTCCGGTCGTCGTCGATGGCACTAGAGTGTGGTGCAAGGCGGGGACCTCATCTGGCGATATGAAGCAAGGCCAGTACCTGTGAAGAAGGCCCAGTGCCTGTGAAGCTCGCCGCCCCGTGACACTCTCACGTAATAATGAGTGGGGCTGTACACGCCCCGGAGTCTCAGGGGTGCCGGCCTCAGGCCCTGGGGCTCCCTCCCACGCCCAGTGGCAGGACTTAGCTCCGCGCTGGTGAGAAGACGTCCAAGACTAGACTAGGTGCCGGGCGCGGCCTTTTGTTTGCTTTCGTTGCTTTTCCCTTTGGTTGCCGCTTTCCCTCGCTGGATTCAAGTTGGATTCGAATTTGAGATTTGCGTGTGTTCGGGGAAGGGGTGCTTAGTCTCGTTCGAGCAATTTCTCGCGTTTTGGTTACCGCATCGCCTCAGCTTCCTCCCCTCGCGAGCCCCTCGTGAGCCGGGTCAGGCCTAGCTTGCGCGCAGCCCAGACTGCCGCCGACGTGACCTCTCAGGAGGATGTTTTACTGCAGATCCTACGAGCCCAATCAGGGAACACTCGAAACACCGCAACCCCCCGCGGGCTGCCTCAGGGCCAGCACGGGACAAAGGTAAACTAGCCGACCAGCGCGTCGCTTGGGCCAACCACTTGGCGCGGGCGCATGGGCAATGTAGCGTCTACTAATACGATGAACACAAGTTTTACATAAGGGGCTCCCCCTCCAAAATGCTCTCACTGCAATCAGGCCAAAACCTGAGTTCTATTCATGCAGGGTAGGGAAGTAGGAGCGATACACAATCAGTTGGATGAATCCCCCAATGCGTTCTCAAGAGCACCACCCGAGCCATTGCTGGCGTCGCTGAACTCGCCATCGCTGTCTGCGTCGCCACCAGCGGCGTCAGGGCCGTTCATCACGCCGCCCTTGTCGGCCGCCACGACCGCGTCATCATTGTCTGAAGCGAAGGCCCTGATGAGAGCGTCCACATTGTCCTCCACCCAGTGCGCCAGGTCGCCGCGGACGGCCTGGGGGACTGGGGCGATGGCGGCGTCAAAATCAAAGTGGGGATCCATGTTCTGGAGGTGACTGGAGACGCGAAAAAAGGCGCGCCCAAGCAGGCCGCGGCTCCTCTCCTCCACCAACCTGTCAGCCCTGACCGACCGCGCCTCCAGCTGCGTCACCACGTCAGTGAAGAACTGAAGATTGCCAGCATAGTTGACTGCGTGCGGCTCGCCAACAGCCGCCTCGCAGATGTTGCCCAAGGCTGTGTTGGCTCTCTCCTGGAGCGTGGCAAGCATGGGGCCGTGCTCATGCTCCAGGATCCGCCGCTGACAGATCTCGTCCGCGTTCTGGCCCGCGACGACATCAGTCTCCTCCACCCGCTGGCGGAGAAGGAGCACCTCGGCCTGGGAAGCGGTTAACTCACCTTGCGCCACCTCAAGAGCGGCCCAAGAATCGTTGGCCCGCCGCGTCGCCTCCTCCAGCTTGGCCCTCAAGGCAGCAGTCCTGCCTTCAGCCTCGGCCCGGATCAACCCCAGCTTCTCATCGAACTCATGCTCGAGGTTCAAATGCGCCATTGCCACTCGACGTCCGACCTCCTCCAGGACGCGGGCTTCCCGTACGGCAACATCATCCTCCGCCTGCGTCACCAAGCGCTCCCTCGTCTCCAGAGCTCGTACTCACGGATGCATTCGGCGGCTTCCAGCGTCAGCGCCTCCTCACGCTCCTGGAGCTCTGCTGAGTCACCGGAGGCCACCTTCATCGATGCAAGAGCTGCCTCGCGCAGCTCCACTTGCTCCTCCAGTGAGTGGCACCAGGCCAGGAGCTCTCGAGCCCGCTCCTCCACCGCCATTCGCCGCCGGTCAGCTTCCCGAGCCTCCTCAGCGGCCCTAGATCGGGCCTCCCGAGAGGCCACCAACAACGCCTTGGTCTCTGCGTCGTCAAGATCACGCTGACGACGCGCAAGGGCAATGGCGCCCTCCAGCTCACACCTCTCTGCAGCCAGGCGCAGGCCCTCGGCCTCAAGGCACGCGTCTTCATCAGCAAGCTCCTCTCCAAGCAGGCTTACCGCATCAGCCGCCCTTCGAAGGAATCCTTGGCGGAGAGCGCGAGGCTCCCGAGCATGCTCGAGCACATCCTCCACACCATCATCCGCCCCAAGCAAGCGCCGGGGGCCGCGAGCCAGCACTCCCCCTCCGGGCTGGGGGCTGGGGGCTGGCACCCTCACGACGGCCAGGCACGCCGCGTCAGAAGCCCGGCCGGGGGCCAGCCCGTCCCCAGGTCAAGAGCGCAGGAAGCGCCTCAGCCAATCGCAGTCCACGACCAGGCGAGAAGCCCACAATAGGCTGGCTATGCCACAAGAAGGCCCGCGAAGGATCACGAGGTGCGCAGGGCCACGATACGCCTCGGGACGGTTCGCCTTGTCAGTCGCCCTCACCACAAGGGCTCCACTGCTTTGAGCGCTTGAGGACGGTGGAGGGGGTGAAGCCAAGAGGGGCGGCTCCTCAGCCGTCCCCACAAGCTCGGCTGGAAGGGGCCTGCGGAGCAAGAGTTAGTAAGAGCAACAGAAGGATCGGGAGCTGGGAAAGGAGAAGGCTTACTCATCAGTGGCGAAGTACTTCCTACGCTTCAGCAGGCGACAAGGGTAATCATCGCCCAAGGCCTCCCTTCTCTTCCGGAGGGCCCGAAAGTCCACGCGGAAGCGGCCTAAGAGTCGGGTGCAGGGATCAACCTACGACGAAGATGGAGCGTCAAGGCGATCTGCGTCAGGGGCGCCTGCCTGGCGTGCGCCGCCAATCGCCTCGCCGAGAGAAGTCGCCGGAGCCTCGATGGCCTCGATCGAAGGCGTAGAGGGCAGCTGCTTGTCACCCTCAGCCTCGGCGGCACGGGCCCCGATAACTGCTTCCTCGCGAGCCTCGCCCGGTGCTGTCACCCCGCCGGGAGCCCCCTCGGCATCTGGCGCCTCGCGCCTCCCTGCTCTGCCACTTGAGGAAGAGTCGCCTGGGCCGACTGGAAGGGCAGTGACCACCACTGGGTTCTCACGAGGCCCCTGAAGGCCGGCGGGGCGCGGCCCCCACTCATCGAAGATAGGCATCTGCCTCACAAGATCGCCCCCGCTCTGGCAGAGGTACAGCAAGGCCCCTCCCTTCTGGATACTGCCATGGTTGGGGTCCCCCGTCAGGATCAAGAGCGCCGTCCTCAGCACTTCAGGTGTCAGGTCCTTTTCCTGGAGCCTCATACGATCATCGCGCCCGCTGAAGGCCTACATCCGGCAGGAGTGGCGCTAGAGAGGAGCGACGCGGTGTAGCAGGAACTCCTTCACCACCTTGGGCGATGTCACGCCAAGTGACCTCAAGAACGTGAAGCGGTGCCAGACGAAGACGAGCCGGGGGCTCTCAAGCGTCTCCTGGCCCCAGCCCGAATTGGGGACAGCAGGCGAAGTTGGCTCCGACAGCAGGGGCTGGGCACCCCAGCATCCACATACAGCCACCGCTCGCGGAACCCAGCTGTGGGCGGAGGGAGCTTGAAGTCAATCCCAGAGGCCGCCGTCTCAGGCGCGGCAACGAAGCTCACACACGCCCAACATTGGGTAGGGTCAACAAGGCGTAGCGAGAAGAAGTGGCACAACAAGGCAACTGAAGGAAGGACGCCCATCATAGCCTCGCAAACAAAGGCGAAGACCGAAAGGAGAGCGATGGATTCAGGACCCAGATGCATCATGTGGATCTGATAATGGGAGAGCACGGCATTGAAGAAATCAGAAAAGGGAGGAACCAGACCCGTCCACAGGGCGTCGGCAAAATACGGGACCTCGGTGGCTATCCTGCCGATGGAGAAGTGGGACGCAGGCCAAGCCGTCGTCCTCCCGCATTATTGAAGATGGTGGCCAGAGCCAAGCTGACCTTGCCCAAGCCCTCGGCGGGGGCCGCCAACAGCAGCGGGCAAGGCGGAGACACGGGTTTCTCCCCTCTTCCCTTCTTTGTCGGAGCCATGGCGATGGGAAGGGGGAAGGTTCAAGATTGAGTTGGAAACAGGAACCAGAGTTTGAGCGGAGGAAGGACAGAGGGCGCTCGAGCAACCAAACAGGGGAACGACTGTGTACGACTACGGGTCCGCCTAGCATGGCGCAAAATAAGGAGGGCGTGGGGGAACAGTGCCGCCCACGTCCAATCAACCTCCACGCGGCACCCAAGGCCGCAGGCTGTTAGGGCCCGCGGCGCTTCGCTCTTGCCCCTCCGCCTCCCTGCACAGCCAAGTCCGGGCGCGCCTTAGGCCCGGGGGCTACTGTCAGTGTTCTGGGAATGGGGGACCCCAGACTTGCCTGCCTGCGGCCTGCGGCGTGGCTCAAAGGGGGGCCCAGCACGACCCATCTTCACCAGCATGAACCCAAGACCCTCGCGAGGGGCCAAGCCTCGTGGGGCAGACGACGCGGAGCTTCCTCAGGCACGGCCTCGTCAGGCTGGCTCATGAGGAGGCGGAGAGATCAAGGTGGGGTACCTCACGAGGTGCCCGTGACGCAAGCCATGACGACCGGAGGCGCCAGGCGGGTGCCAGCCCGTGCAGTGTCCTCCCTTCCTCTTTGGTGCAAAGGGGGCAAGCGCAGCCGCGGAGTACCGAGGCGTCAGGCAAAGGTTGCCATTTTGGTGCAACGAGACCAAGACCAGGAGGACTACGAGGTGGAGGTCACCGTGGAGCCCAAGATGGCGTCATCACCAGAGCTTTGCGCAGGCGAAGACTACTTTTGTCAGGATAGTTGATACTAGCTGTCCCCCTTCAAATTAGCCCGCCATTGTTGGCTCCCTTCCCGCTCGATATTTGGGAAGAGGACCAGGGCCTCTATAAATAGGACCAGCCACCCACAGAGCCAAAGGGGGGCGGAAAAAAGAGAGCTGAGCCAGAGGGATCAAAGGATAGAGAAGATCAGGTAGAGAGAGAGAAGGGTGACTGGACTCCTCCCAGCAGTTCATCGCCCCAGCCAAGAACAGACCCTCGTGAGGCTGTTCTTCCTTGTATTGTTCATCATCATCAGCCCAAGAGGCAATCCACCACACCACACACTGGAGTAGGGTATTACACCACAACGGAGGCCCGAACCAGTATAAACCCTGTGTCTCTTGTGTTGTTCTTTCCTTAGTTTAGATCTTTGCAAGGCGGAGGGGTGCAGGTAGGTAGGAGACGAAATCTCCGCGTGCACCCCAGTGTTCGAACCTCAAGGGTCTGCCGGAACCCGAAATCCGACAGACGCGGAGGTTGTGGTAATCTTGCGATGAATTTTTCAGACAAAAGTTAACACCCAAAGTTCATCAATTGGAGTTCCGAGCTGCCTGCTCAGCAGCCAGCCCGAAACTCGGGGACTACACCCAGTGGGTGCGCTAGCGCCCCCCCCCCACAGAGAGGAACAAGAAAAACAAAGACCAAAGGGAAAAACATACCCGGACGGCTGTCCGCAACGCCAGGAATGCCTTGGTGCAATTCTGGAGAGTGTCGCCCTCGGCACGAAGCTTCGCCTGGACGTCCAGAAGCGCCTGGTTCAGCGGCCCTGTGCCACCTCCTCGCACCCACCCAATGGGCGCGGCGCTCGTCGCCTCGGCGTCTGAGATCGCCGAGCTGGCGGCGCCGGCTTCCAGGGGGCGGGGTGCCGAAGTCGCCTTCTCCAGACGGCGGCGCGTTGGCGAGCCGACTTGAAGGAGTAGCCTCGCCACGGCCTCGTCTTCGGTCGGCGGCACCGGAGGGCCCGTCGGCTGCTCGCCCTGCGCACCTTCAGACGGCGGTGGAGGTGGCGGCAGAACATTCACATCCGGCGTAGAGGGGTCGCCGCCCTCCCCCTCTACGACGGGGTTCTCCTCGCCGGCTTCCTCAGTCTGCCCCATGAACTCCGGAGGCGGTGGTGCAGAGTTCAACGGGGCAACGAGAACCGCCGACTGGCGGCGTGCGGCTTCCTCGGCCTGCTGCTTCGCCACGGCGGCGACTTCGGCCTCCACTAGTTTTTTCTTGGCGGAGGCCTCCGCCCTATCGGCCTCCGCCTTCTCCAGGCGGAGGGCCTCTTCTTCGTTGCGCTTCTCCTACGCATTCCGCTCCATCGCCTCCCGGAGGTCAGTAGCGGGGTCAATCCGCCGAGTGGTGGCGGACGTCTCCGCTGACCCCATGACGGAGGCGGCGGTGACCCTCTCAAGAGAGAGGGGAGCCCTGAAGCAAGAGGGGCAAGCAGAGACTTAGACAAAGTCACAAAGAAAGAATAAAACTTTGAAGACAGAATACTTACGCGGAGACCAATGGTAGCTTCTTCACTTCCTTACGGAAGCGGATGGCCTTCGCGGCCGCTTCGTCCCGCCGGGTCACCGCAGCCGAACCCTTAGGCTTCTTCGCCGACTGCCGAACAAGGTCGGCACGACCCTGCGCTTCTTTCCGCCGCCTGGAGCGCCCGGCGCGACAGAAGAGCCTGCGCCAGGCTGGCTGGCTCCTGGCCGATGGCGAGGGGCGACTTCTCCCTCGGCATCATCGTCAGGCCAGTCGGTGAAAGTGGCCGAGGGCCTGAAGTCGCCTGCTGTTCCTCCTCCTCCCTCGGCGTCATCTTCCAAAGCCGCCGCCCCCAAATCGGGGTCGTTGACGTCGCTCTCCGCCCGGTCGGCAAGGAACTCGCGGGCCGGCCCCGAGGTGCCGGCTGGTGGGTGGAGGAGGGGATTCTAACCAAAGCCGACTGGTTAAAACAAAACTCGGCAAGAAGAAGACAATCCAAAGAAAAAAAGAAAGGCGACTCACCACGGGTGGGGGGTTGGTGCGGGAGTACGGCTCCTTGCCGAACCGCCAGTCCTCCAGGAGCCTACTGTCCGAGAGGTAGTTCACCATGAAGGCCACCTCTTCGTGAGGCATGTCCTTGGTGCACATCCGACTCGGGTCATGGTGCCCGCTCATCTGGCATATCATATGGGGGCGGCCTTGGAGTGGGAGAACTCTGCGCGAAACGAAGGCGGCCAGCAGGTCCGGACCAGTTAGACCCTTCGACTGGGTTAGCACTCGGAGTCGCGTGATGGCGCCCGCTCCCACAGGCGTCAGCGACTTGGCCCGGTACGACCAGTTGGGCAGTCGCCCAGCCGGTGGGCCGGCTTCGAAAGCCGGCAGGTTGACCCAGTCCCCCCTCGTGGAGGCGTTCTTAACGTAGAAGTAGGATCTCTGCCACATCTTCACCGACTTGATCAGTGAGATGGAGGTGAAGGGATTGTCGGCCCCCGACCTTCGCACGACGATGAAAGCGTCGCACTGAGTCGGCACACCCGCGGCCTGGGTGCTGAGCTTGGAGAAGAAAAACTCCCCCCATAGATCGAGAGTGGGGAGGACTCCGAGGAAGCCTTCGCACATGGCCACGAAGGCGGATAGCAGCACCACTGCATTGGGGGTGAGGTGGTGCGGCTGGAGGCCGTAGAACTCGAGGAAGGACCGGAAGAAACTGCTCGCCGGCAGCCCCAACCCGCGCAGGCAGTGCGAGCGGAAGATAACCCACTCTCCCTCCTGCGGCGCGGGGGAAATCTCCCCTTTGGCGCAAGACGCACCTGCACGCGATCCTCGCCGGGGAGCCGACGAGTCCGGCGGAGGAACTCGACGTGGTCTTCATGAACTTCGGAGCCGTCCCAGGTGCCGGAGCGCACTGGGGGAGGCGCGGCGGCGGAGGAAGAACTCATCGCGAGCTGTCGCCGCAGCGTTCGCCGGAGCTTGGGCGTGCAGCGGAGCGAAGAAGAGAAGAGGAAGGAGGAGAGCGAGGAGCATCAAGGAGGAAGAGAACGAGGAGTAGTGGGAAGGAGGGGCGCACGTGCCCCCTCTTCCCCCTACTTATAGCCTTGTGGGCTGCGAAGCCGAGGGGGCGGACGTGGGGATTTACTGCGCCCACAACCCCATGACCCCCACGATCCACGATAAAGTTACTGCGCGCAGTAACTCTACAGGAATCCCAACCGTCCACCGGGGCCGCAGCGGATCCGCTCGAGCGCCAAGGCGCGGTAGTGGCGGGCCCCGCCTATGGGCCTGTCCCGTCGCGCGCGTAGGCTGGCAGGACGGCCTAGCCATGTGCCCACGCGTGACAGGCCTAGAACGGGCGGCGGCCAGGAGGCTTAGCTAGCACGCCACTTAAATCCCTCCGCGACGTTCGAAATATTGAGCGAGTCGGAATTGAGTGAGTCCGAGTTGAGCAAGTCTGACTCCTTCTAGTCGGCCCGGCAGAAGTCAATCAAAGACCATGTGTTGAGCACCCGGAAAGAGAAACTGCTGAGGCTTCTCGGCCGATCGTCCGCGGCGCCTCACCAGCTTCGGGGACTACTGTCAGAGTAATGGGCCACGGGTAGGCCAACCCGAGTCCCATAACCTTTCAAGACATCGGGGCAGGCAGCGCCCCTCAAGACCCCAGGACAAAGAGCCGCCTCCTGAGGAGTCGACGGCAAGGGACGACTTCCAGAGAAGCCGGCTTTGGGGAGTCGGCCTGCGACTCCAACAAACCCATGACCTCATCAAAGGGGACGAGGCAGGGGCGTGGCTACAGTGAAGCCCACCCCCGCCCCTCACCAAGGGCAGGCATGGCCACAGCACGCCGTACCCCGGAAGATCTCCGTGCGGCGTGGCACTGGTGCCATGCCGGCCCTGACATCAGCCCCGCAGGGCCGAATCCTGCACCCACGACGGCTTGTCTGTACGGCCTGGAGGCAGTAGGCCCCACCAGTCAGTGAGACCTCGGGAGACGGCAGGAGAACCACCAGTCGAACCCGTCGGGAGTCGGCCCGGGGGAGTCGGCCGAGCCCTCCCCCGGGGCCCACGTGCCATTAATCAAGATGTGATGGGGAGAGGCAACAGTGATCGCCCGCCAGGCGGCGGGGCTGTTGCCACGACCTCATGATCAAGCCCGTGTCATCAGAAGCACGGCTATACTAAGCAGCAGCCGGCAAGACCCGCACGCGGCGGACGCGGGCTTTCGGCTCCGTACCAGGCCAGTCGGCGGGGCCCGCCAGTCGGCGGGCCCCAGCAGTCGGCAAAGAAGACGGAGGCCAGAGACACTGACGGTTGGGCCCGCGCCTAGCCGGATTACCATTGTACCCCTGGGGGGTAGGCCTATATAACCCCCCCAGGGCACCAATGCAAAGGGTTGGAACCCATTAGCTCTAGACCAGATCATATAGAAGGGAGAGAGCTAGCCTTGCCCTCTCCTACCACCAGAAAACAGCTCAAGGAGCAACCGTGTAAACACGTTGGCCATAGTGATCATGCGGAGACCCCGCAGAGCAGCAGTAGGGGTATTATATCCCCGGAGAGCCCCGAAGCTGGGTAAGATTCGCCGGCGTGCATGTCTTCGCCTCATCCCGTTTCCAGGCACCGGCGACGTTCTACTCGTCCCCACCATGATAAGCCATCCGTTGGCATATGTCGCACGAAACCCCCGACATGCTCCCACTGACTTTCTTGTAAATACAGGCTTCACCGCAAGTCTGTATAAAACTATATGCTTTCATTAACTTATCAAAGCGTATATGCCAACTCTGAGATGCTTGCACCAGTCCATAGATGGATCGCTGGAGCTTGCACATTTTGTTAGCACCTTTTGGATCGACAAAACCTTCCAGTTGCACCATATACAACTCTTCTTTAAGATATACATTAAGGAATGCAGTTTTGACATCCATTTGCCAAATTTCATAATCATAAAATACGGCAATTGATAACATGATTCAGATGGACTTAAGCATCGCTACGGGTGACAAGGTCTCATCATAGTCAACTCCTTGAACTTGTCGAAAACCTTTCGCAACAAGTCGACCTTTGTAGATAGTAACATTACCGTCAGCGTCAGTCTTCTTCTTGAAGATCCATTTATTCTCTATGGCTTACCGATCATCGAGCAAGTCAACCAAAGTCCACACTTTGTTCTCATACATGGATCCCATCTCAGATTTCATGGCCTCAAGCCATTTTTTGGAATCTGGGCTCATCATCGCTTCCTGATAGTTCGTAGGTTCGTTATGGTCAAGTAACATGACTTCCAGAACAGGATTACCGTACCACTCTGGTGCGGATCTTACTCTGGTTGACCTACGAGGTTTGGTAGTAACTTGATCAGAAGTTTCATGATCGTCATCATTAGCTTCCTCACTAATTGGTGTAGGAATCACTGGAACTGATTTCTGTGATGAAATACTTTCCAATAAGGGAGAAGGTATAGTTACCTCATCAAGTTCTACTTTCCTCCCACTCACTTCTTTTAAGAGAAACTCCTTCTCTAGAAAGGATCCATTCTTAGCAACGAATATCTTGCCTTCAGATCTATGATAGAAGGTGTACCCAACAGTTTCTTTTGGGTATCCTATGAGGACACTCTTCTCCGATTTGGGTTTGAGCTTATCAGGCTGAAAATTTTTCACATAAGCATCGCAACCCCAAACTTTAAGAAACGACAACTTAGGTTTCTTGCTAAACCACAGTTCATACGGTGTCGTCTCAACGGATTTTTAGACGGTGCCCTATTTAACATGAATGCACCTGTCTCTAATGGATAACCCCAAAACTATAGTGGTAAATCGGTAAGAGACATCATAGATCGCACCATATCTAATAAAGTACGGTTACGACGTTCAGACACACCATTACGTTGTGGTGTTCCAGGTGGCGTGAGTTGCGAAACTATTCCACATTGTTTCAAATGAAGGCCAAACTCATAACTCAAATATTCGCCTCTGCGATCAGATCGTAGAAACTTTATTTTCTTGTTACGATGATTCTCAACTTCACTCTAAAATTCTTTGAACTTTTCAAATGTTTTAGACTTGTGTCTCATTAAGTAGATATACCCATATCTTCTCAAATCATTTGTGAGGGTCAGAAAATAACGATACCCGCCGCGAGCCTCAACACTCATCAGACCGCATACATCGCTACGTATTATTTCCAATAAGTAAGTGGCTCGCTCCATTGTTCCGGAGAACGAAGTCTTAGTCATCTTGCCCATGAGGCATGGTTCGCAAGCATCAAGTGATTCCAAAAGCCCACCAACATGGAGTTTCTTCATGCGCTTTACACCAATATGACCTAAACAGCAGTGCCACAAATAAGTTGCACTATCATTATTAACCTTGTATCTTTTGGCTTCAATATTATGAATATGTGTATCACCACATTCGAGATTCAATAAACCATTCACCTTGGGTGTATGACCACATAAGGTTTTATTCATGTAAATAAAATAACATTTATTCTTTGACTTAAATGAATAAGCGTATTGCAATAAACATGAGACAATCATATTATGCTCAACGCAAACACCAAAAAAAAATTATTTTAGGTTCAACTCTAATCCCAAAGGTAAAGGGAGTGTGCGATGGTGATCTTATCAACCTTGGAATCACTTCCAACACACATCATCACCTTGCCCTCAACTAGTCTCTGTTCATTTTATAACTCATGTTTCAAGTTAATAATCATAGCAACTGAACCAATATCAAATACTCACGGACTACAATGAATACTAGTAAAGTACATGTCAATAACATGTATATCATATATACTTTTGTTCACTTTGTCATCCTTCTTATCCGCCAAGTATTTGGGGCAGTTCTGCTTCCAGTGATCATTTCCTTTGCAGTAGAAGCACTCAGTTTCAGGCTTGGGTCTAGCTTTGGGCTTATTCATGGGAGTGGCAACTTGCTTGTAATTCTTCTTGAAGTTCCCTTTCTTCCCTTGCCCTTTTACTTGAAACTAGTAGTCTTGTAAACCATCAACACTTGATGCTTTTCTTGATTTCTACCTTCGCCGATTTCAGCATCGGGAAGAGCTTGGGGAATCATTTTTGTCATCCCTTGCATATTATAGTTCATCACGAAGTTCCAGTAACTTGGTGATAGTGACTAGAGAACTTTGTCAATCACTATCTTATCTGGAAGATTAACTCCCACTTGATTCAAGCGATTGTAGTACTCAGACATTCCGAGCACATGCTCACTAGTTGAGCTATTCTCCTCCATCTTGTAAGCAAAAATACTTGTGAGAGGTCTCTCATACCTCTCAATTCGGGCATGAGTTTGAAATACCAATTTCAACTCTTGGAACATCTCATATGCTCCATGGTGTTTCAAAAGATTTTTGAAGTCCCGGTTCTAAGCCGTAAATCATGGTGCACTAAACTATCAAGTAGTCATCATACCGAGCTTGTCAAACGTTCATAACGTCTGCATTTGCTCCTGTAATAGTTCTGTCACCTAATGGTGCATCAAGGACATAATTCTTCTGTGCAGCAATGAGGATAATCCTCAGATCATGGACCTAGTCCGCATCATTTCTACTATCAACTTTCAACTTAGTTTTCTCTAGGAACATATCATAAATAAAACAGGGGAGCTATACGCGAGCAATTGATCTACAACATAGAGATGCAAATGCTATCAGGACTAAGTTCATGATAAATTTAAGTTCAATTAATCATATTACTTAAGAACTCCCACTTACATAGACATCCCTCTAGTCATCTAAATGATCGCGTGATCCATATCAACTAAACCATGTTCGATCATCATGTGAGATGGAGTAGCTTTCAATGGTGATCATCACTATGTTGATCATATCTACTATATGATTCACATTCGACATTTCGGTCTCAGTGTTTCGAGGCCATATGTGCATATGCTAGGCTCGTCAAGTTTAACCCGAGTATTCTGCATGTGCAAAACTGGCTTGCACCCATCGTATGTGAACGTAGAGCTTATCACACCCGATCAACATGTGGTGTCTCAGCATGAAGAACTGTCGCAACGGTGCATACTCAAGGAGAACACGTGTACCTTGAAATTGTAGTAAGGGATCATCTCATAATGCTACCTTCGTACTAAGTAAAATAAGATGCATAAAAGATAAACATCACATGCAATCAAAATATGTGACATGATATGGCCATCATCATCTTGTGCCTTTGATCTCCATCTCCAAAGTACCGTCATGATCTCCATCGTGACCAGCATGACACAATGATCTCCATCATCTTAATCTTTATCAACGTGTCGTCACATGGTCGTCTCGCCAGCTATTGCTTTTGCAACTATTGCTATCGCATAGCGATAAAGTAAAGCAATTATATGGCGCTTGCATCTTATGCAATAAAAAAGACAACCATAAGGCTCTTGCCAGTTGCCGATAACTTTTAGAAAACATGATCATTTCATACAACAATTTGCATATCATCACGTCTTGACCATATCACATCACAACAGGCCCTGCAAAAACAAGTTAGGCGCCCACTACTTTGTTGTTGCAAGTTTTACGTGGATGCTACGAACTTCTAGCAAGAACCGTTCTTACCTACGCATCAAACCACAACGATTTTTCGTCAAGTGTGCTATTTTAACCTTCAACAAGGACCGGGCGTAGTCAAACTCGATTCAACTAAAGTTGGAGAAACAGACACCCGCCAGCCACCTGTGTGCAAAGCATGTCGGTAAAACCTGTCTCATGAACGTGGTCATGTAATGTCGGTCCGGGCCGCTTCATCCAACAATGCTGCCAAATCAAAGTAAGACGGTGCTGGTAACCAGTATGACTATTATCGCCCACAACTCTTTGTGTTCTACTCGTGCATATAACATCTACACATAGACCTGGCTCGGATGCCACTGTTGGGGAACGCATTATTTCAAAAAAATGCCTATGATCACGCAAGATCTATCTAGGAGATGCATAACAACGAGAGGGGAGAGTGTGTCTACGTACCCTCATAGACCGAAAGCAGAAACGTTAAGTAACGCGGTTGATGTAGTCGAACGTCTTCGCGATCCAACCAATCAAGTATCAAACACACGGCACCTTCGCGATCTGCACACGTTCAACTCGGTGACGTTCCTCGTACTCTTGATCCAGCTGAGGCCGAGGGTGATTTGCATCAACATGATGGCGTGTTGACGGTGATGATGAAGTTACCGACGCAGGGCTTCGCCTAAGAACTACGACAATATGACCGAGGTGGAAAACTATGGAGGGGAGCACCACACACGGTTAAAGATCAACTTGTGTGTCTATGGGGTGCCCCCCTTGTAAGGGCATATTTTTCCCTAAGTGTTTTGGTGATTGATGACAGCGCATTTGCGGACTAATCGTGTGCCTTGAGTATTCCAGACACTTCATTGCTAGGCACAAGACGATTGGGTGCCCCTCGAAGACTGATGAAGACAACGTCTTTTCTACGTTTCTTTTTGGTGGATTTGAGTCGTAGGAAAGTCGTACTATTAAGAGGGGGTCCGCGTTGGAAAGGTTTGGGTGGAATCATCACGTACACGTCTCCTTCTTGTCCCCTCCTTTTTCCTTGGAGCTTCCTCTGTTTTCTTGCCTCCCTTGTCTGGCTGCTGTGGTTGGTTGCGGTAGTACTGCTCCCAGGAAAACGGTAGTACCGTAGGCATCCGCGGTAGTACCGCGCGGTGGTGCGGTAGTACCGTAGGTGCCCACGGTAGTACCGCTCCCCTGGAGCCGCACTACCGCTGCCCACCAGGCTAGTGCCGCCCCTTTGCGGTAGTAGGGGCGGATGTAATTTTTTATGTCCGTACCTACCGCGGTAGTACCGTTTTCGCCGAGCGGTAGTACCGCACTATGCAGTCAGGCAGTAGTACCGCCCCTCGGCGGTACTACTGTGTCGGCTTTTTGCTAGTTCCATTTCTTTGCAGAAGTAGGCACGGAAGTTCCCTTCCCCCTGGCTGGGGGTTTTTGCCTTGCGGTAGTACCGCATGGGGGGGGGGCGCGGTAGTACCGCGCGTGCGGAAGTACCGCCCCCAGCTCCTGCGTGTCTGTTTATCTTTACTGTCGATGGGGTTGCAGCAGTACCGTGGGTCGGTACGGTAGTACCGCACAGCCGTGCGGTAGTACCGCTTGGTTGCAAGCAGTAGTACCGCACGGCCTTGCGGTAGTACCGCTGGCTAGGCGCGGTAGTACCGCTGGCCGCGGGCTGGTTGGTGGGTAACGGTTGGATCCTTTTCCCACACTATATAAGGGGTCCCCTTCTTCCCCGTTGACTTACCTCTTCCACCCCAAGCTCCATTATTGCTCTAAGCTCCATTTTCGTCCGATCTCACTCCCTAGCCGACCAAACTTGTTGATTTACTCGGGAGTGGTTGAGAAGGCCTCGATCTACACTTCCACCAAGAGATATTTGATTCCACCACTAATCCCTTGCGAATCTTGTTACTCTTGGGTGTTTGAGCATCCTAGACGGTTGAGGTCACCGCAAAGCCATGATCCATTGTGGTGAAGCTTCGTGGTGTCGTTGGGAGCCTCCAATTGAGTTGTGGAGATTGCCCCAACCTAGTTTGTAAAGGTTCGGTCGCCGCCTCCAAGGGCACAAATAGTGGAATCACGGCATCTCGCATTGTGTGAGGGCGTGAGGAGAATACAGTGGCCCTAGTGGCTTCTTGGGGAGCATTGTGCCTCCACACCACTCCAATGGAGACGTACTTCCTCTCAAAGGGAAGGAACTTCGGCAACACATCCTTGTCTCCACCGTCTCCACTCTTGGTTATCTCGTGCCTTTACTTGTGCAAGCTTATTTGTTTCATATATCTTGCTTGCTTGTGTTCCTATCCTTGTTGCATCATATAGGTTGCTCACCTAGTTGCATATCTAGACAACCTACTTTGATGCAAAGTTTAAATTGTTAAAGAAAAGCTAAAAATTGTTAGTTGCCTATTCACCCCCCCCCCCTCTAGTCAACCATATCGATCCTTTCACCCCTCCCCCATATATAAAGGAGGGGAGGAGGAGGTTGGCCGGCCACAAGGGGCGCGCCAAGGGGTCTTGGCTCCAGAAATTCTTATTATTGATATAAAAAATCCTCGCAAAGTTTCGTTACATTTCGGGAACTTTTATTTCTGCACAAAAACAACTCCATGGTAGTTCTGTTGAAAACAACGTCAATCCGGGATTAGTTTCATTCAAATCATACAAATTAGAGTCCAAAATAAGAGGAAAAAGCGTTGGGAAAAGTAGATACGTTGGAGAGGTATCAAGTGTTGGGATAAAGCTTAATGATGACATAGGTCATTATTTCCATACGCAAAAGGGATTGAGATAGGGTGATCCGATGTCTCCTATCCTTTTTTAACATGGTTCCAGGTATTCTAGCAGTCCTCATTGGTAGAGCCAATGAGGATGACCAGGTGGGTGGGATAATTCCTCATCTTGTTGATGGTAGACTGTCCATCTTGCAATATCTGGACGATGCTATTTTTTCAGGCAACATGATATGGCAAAGGCTAGAAACATGAAATTGGTCCTATGTCTTTTGGAACAATTGTCGAGATTGAAGATTAACTTCAACAAGAGCGAACTTTTCTGTTTGGGCGCGCCAAGGATGAGCAGGAAGACTACATGCAGTTGTTCGGCTGTGAGTTGGGGTCCCTCCCTTTTAATTATCTGGGAATACCAATTCACCACCGCAAACTCACAAACAAGGAGTGGAAATGTATTGAAGATAGATTTGAGAAGAAACTAGGTTGCTGGAAGGGCAAGCTTATGTCTTATGGAGGACGACTAATCCTTGTTAGTTATGTACTCACAAGCATGTCGATGTTCCTATTATCCTTCTCTGAAGTTCCTGTAGGGGTACAGAAAAGATTGGACTTCTATCGATCTCGCTTCTTTTGGCAAAGCGATGAGAAGAAAACAAAATACTGTTTGGCCAAATGAGATATCATTTGTAGGCCGAAGGACCAAGGACGTTTAGGCATGGAAAATTTTGAAATAAAAAATAGGTGCATGCTGAGTAAATGGTTATATAGACTTTATGTATAGAGGGACCAGGTTTGGATACAATTATTGCGTAATAAATATCTACAATCCAAAACTCTTGCATAGGTCACAGCGCAGCCGAGTGACTCACCTTTTTGGAAAGGGTTGATGAGGTCGGAAGCAGCCTTTTTCAATAGGTGCAAGTTTATAGTAGGAATGGAAATACTATGAGTTTTTGGGAGGATACTCAGTTGGGGGAGATGCCTCTGGCACTACAGTACCCTACCTTGTAACATTGTATAATGTAGAGTCCTTGTTAGTATAGTTCTCGATTCTGTTCCACTAAATATTCAGTTTAGGTGGGCTTTGTTAATCAATTCAATGAGGATACCCTCTTCATCATTCAAGATGCAATTCCACCTGAAGACCTACCTCATCTTCATCCCTTCGCCTTGGCCAAAGATGCATGGCATTGTGTTGTCTATCTCTACCGGGGAAGCGCAAGCATTCAATGCTCCAACTATGAAGTGGTACAAGATGAGGCCGATGAGTTTGCAATGAAAGAAGATGAAGAACCTCGTGAGCTTTATCGGAGAGTAACCAAACTCAAGGTCTCACTACGAGATCACGGGAGCAAGGACACGGATGACAATTGGATCAAGTGCAAATTCCTCAAGGCAATGATGCCCTATCACAAGGCCATGTCCTCCATCATTCGTCAAAGACCGGACTTCCACATTTTGACCTCAAGCGAAGTGTTGGATGACTTTGTGGCCATGAACATTTTGGACAAGACCGCCGACAATGTGGTGCTTCGTTCTCAAAGGGCAAAGAAGCCTAACCTTGCATTGAAGGCCAAGCTCACCGTTGAAGAAGAAGAAGAGGAAGAAGAGGAGAGCAACCCCGAAGATACGAAGTATGCGTATCATGAACACATGGCACTTGCTTCAAGGCAATTTTGGAGCAAGAAAAACTCGAGGCCAAACTTTAGCAAAAACAACTCAAGTGGCAGGAAGAGCAAGCAACGTGTAAGGACTTGCTACAATTGCGGCAACGTGAGTCATTTTGTTGCGGAATGCCCATATGAGAAGAGGGAAGACAATGGTGGCAAGCTCATCTGAAAGGACAAGGCCAAGTTGTTCCCCAACAAGAGCAACTTCACCAAGAAGACTCCTCCCAAGGCATTGGTGGTACAAGAAGAGTACAATGAGGATGATGATGATGATGAAAGTAATGAGTCGGTTGCCATGGCCTCCGTTGCCATTGCAATGACTCCACGGGTGTCTCTCTTTGACTCACCCAGTGAGAGCATCACCGCCAAGTGCCTCATGGCTAAAGCCACCAACAAGGTAACCCCCAACATCAAAACTACCATCATTAATCATCCTTCTCCGACGGATAGCATTAATGAACTTGAGGAAGATAATGTGGAGGCTAATGAGTTTGAGGCCTTTATGGGCAAACTCAAGGGAAAATCCAAAGAAGCACTTTGTTGATCTCTTGGAACAACTTGGTGAAGCCAATGACATGATCGAGGCTCACGAAAACACCATCACTAAGATGGAAGGGCATAGTCGTGACTATGCCGATGAGATTTTGGATCTTTCCAATGCTCTTGAGGAAGAGCTTGGTCTTTGTTTGGCTCTTGAGGAGTCACACAACGTTGATCATGCTAAGTTAAAGAAAGATTATGATCATGTCCTCATTGTTTCTCATGTGCTAAACTCCGAGGAGGCCGAACTTGAGGTTGATTTTGCTAGACTTAAAGAGGAGTTTGATCTACTTGACAAGGCTCACAAGGTCTTGAAGGGTGCTCATGCTAGCCTCAAAGAGTCTCATGATCAATTTCAAGTAAAGTCACCAAGGAAAAAGCCACTTTCCCTCATATGATGTTAATTGATAATGCAAATGCTACTAACCCGTGTTGTGAGCATGTGCATCTCGTTGAGGAGAACGCTAAGCTAAAGGGGCAACTTGAGAGAGGTCTTGCGACTTGCATACAAGGCAAGAAAACCTCAACGATCTATTGATCAACCAAAAGGGAGTTGTGGCCAAGGAAGGGGTTGGGTACGTGCCCGACTCCAAGAACAAGAAGAAGAATGACAAGACCAAACGACCACCTCCTCTCATGCAAACCTTTGTGAAGGAGGGAGAGAGTGCCTCCGAGGAAAATAAGAAGAACATTGCAAAGGGCGGCAATGTCAAGAAGGGAAATGCCACCCCTCCCAACAAAGCCGGCGATTTTAATCCTTCTTATGTGTTATGCCGTGCTAGTGATGGGCATGTTTATGCCAAATTTGTTGGTTCTCTTCATGAATACATTGAATGGTCTATTTGGGCTCCAAAGACCCTTGTTACTAACATCAAAGGACCCATTACAAAATGGGTACCTAAAACCAAGCATTGATCTCTTGTAGGTGTTTGCTTCCGGTGGGGGATCATGGTTGCTCGATAGCGGAGCTACAAGTCATATGACCGGAAGCAATGACTTGGTGGTGGACATGCACAAGGTTCCATCTATGCCCACCAATGTCGAGTGGGGTGACGCCTCATCTTCTCAGGTATTGGGACTTGGCAAGGTGTTCATCTCTCATGATCTCACAATCGAGATGGTCATGCTTGTTGAGTCCCTTGCATACAATTTACTTTACGTTCGTCAACTTGCAATCATGGGCTTTGCCACTTTCTTTGATATCGATATCGTGGCCCTCTTGTGGAGCAAGACTCTTAAAGTAGCCTTTGTTGGGCATGTCGAGAACGGTCTATATGTGATTAACTTTTCGGAGCGACCCACTAAGACCGCGACGTGCCTAATGGCTAAAGTTGATGTGGGATGGCTTTGGCATCACCGTTTAGCCCACGTCAATATGAGATCTTTGCAAAAAAATATGAGATCTTTGCAAAGTCTCCTCAAGGGGGACCATGTCTGTGGACTAACGAATGTTAGTTTTGCTAAAGATCGTGCTTGCAGTGCTTGTATCGAAGGAAAGCTACATGAGAAGGCTCACCCTCCCACGACTATCATTTATTCAAAGAGGCCTTTGGAGCTCCTTCACATGGATCTCTTTGGGCCTCCATCCTTCGATAGTCTTGGAGGTAGGAAGTATTGCTTGGTGATTGTGGATGACTACTCAAGGTACACGTGGGTGTATTTCTTCAAGAGGAAGAGCGAGACCCAACAAACCGTCATTGACTTTGCAAATGAAGCACAACGTCAATACAATGCAAAGATCTTGACAATAAGAAGTAACAACGGCACCGAGTTCAAGAACTACACCTTGGATGAGTTTCTTAGTGATGAGGGGATCAAGCATCAATATTCCGCACCTTACACCCCTCAACAAAACGGTGTTGCAGAGAGGAAGAACCGGACGTTGATGGATGCGGCAAGGACCATGATGGCGGAGTTCAAGTCTCCGTACAACTTTTGGGCCGAAGCCATGAACACCGCATGTCATGCATCCAATCGGCTCTACCTCCGCAAGGGCTTAAACAAGATTCCATATGATATACTCACCGGTAACAAGCCCAACCTCAAGTACTTCCGGGTGTTCGGGTGTAAGTGTTTTATTCTCAAGAAAGGTGTTCGGTTGTCTAAATTTGAGGCTAGAGCTTATGAGGTCATATTTGTTGGTTATGCTACAAGCTCTCATGCTTACCATGTCCTCAATAAATCCATGGGACTTATTGAGGAGACCTGTAACATGGAGTTTGATGAGAATAACAGCTCTCAAGTGGAGCAAAGTGGCACTTGTGATGTAGGTGATGAAATTCCTCCCCAAGCCATAAGAAGAATGGGTGTTGGCTTTATCCTACCCATTGAGGAACCACTTGTGGCCGAAGGAGAAGGACAAAGCTCCACTCAAGCGGATCCATCACCAACCCAAGGCCCACACGCTTCCGAAGAACAACAGGAAGGCCCTCATCCTCAAGAACATGACCAAGGGCAAGATCACGCTCAAGACAGTGTTGACACATCTAGTGATGCCCAAGGTCAAGTTCTCTCCTCCGAGCAAGTTCAAGAACAAGAACAAGGTCAAGACGACGCTCAAGATGATCAAGTGACCACTCCTCGTCTCACCCCCGAGGAGGAATTAGAGTGTCGTGCCGCCAAGGTTGCTTACAAGCTCTCCACCAAGGATCATCTCATGACGAATGTGCTTGGAAGCTTACGAAAGGGGGTAATCACTCATAGACAATTAGCAAATTATTGTGAGCATCACACATTTGTCTCTTGTGTGGAACCCCACAAGGTCTATGAGGCGCTAGAAGATCCGGATTGGCTCAATGCCATGCATGAAGAACTCAACAACTTCGAGCGCAACAAAGTGTGGAGATTGGTGCCAAGACTAACGGGGAACCACAATGTCATCGGAACCAAGTGGATATTTAAGAACAAGCAAGATGCCCATGGGATTATCATTCACAATAAGGCTCATTTGGTAGCACAAGGCTACTCCAAGTCGAGGGTATCGACTACGGTGAAACCTTTGCTCCCGTTGCTCGTCTTGAATCTATTCGCATGTTGATTGCCTATGCTTCTCATCATAACTTTAAGTTACAACAAATGGATGTGAAGAGTGATTTTCTTAATGGTCCCATTAATGAATTGGTTTATGTCAAGCAACCCCCCGGGTTCGAGGATCCCTACTTTCCCGATCATGTGTATCAACTCGATAAGGCACTCTATGGCCTTAAACAAGCCCCACGTGTGTGGTATGACCACCTTACCGAGTTGTTACAAGACCGTGGTTTCGAAGTTGGGCTAATCGATCCCACTCTTTTTACTAAGAAGGTCAAAGGGGAGTTGTTTGTGTGACAATTATATGTTGACGATATTATCTTTGGTTCCCCTAACAAAGCTTTAATGAGGAATTTGCCGCTCTCATGACCTCAAAGTTCGAGATGTCTTCCATGGGAGAGTTGAACTTCTTTCTAGGGTTCGAAGTGAAGCAAGGAAGAGAAGGAACCTTCATCAATCAAGCCAAATATACTCAAGACATGCTCAAAAGATTCAAGCTAAGTGATGTCAAGCCGGCTTCCACTCCCATGCCCACCAAGTGACAACTTGATATAGATCCCAATGGTAAAGCGGTGGATCAAAAGGTATATCGCTCCATGATAGGTTCCTTGCTTTACCTTTGTGCATCTAGACCGGATATCATGTTGAGTGTGGGAATTTGTGCACGTTTTCAAGCCGCACCTATGGAAAGTCACTATGTGGCGGTCAAACGAATCTTTCGATATTTGGCTCATACCCCAAACTTTGGCCTATGGTACCCAAGAGGAGCAAACTTCAAGCTTGTAGGGTATTCGGATTTCGATTGGGCGGGAGACAAAGTTGATAGGAAGTCCACTTCCGGAGGGTGCCAATTTCTTGGTTGCTCTTTGGTAAGTTGGTCTTCCAAAACGCAAAGTTGTGTGTCTCTCTCGTCCACCGAAGCGGAGTATGTGGCGGCCGGTAGTTGTTGTGCACAACTCTTATGGATGAGGCAAACTTTAAAGGATTACGGTGTAATTTGTGACAAAGTGCCTCTTTGGTGTGACAATGAAAGTGCCATCAAGATCTCTCTCAACCCGGTGCAACACTTCAAGACGAAGCATATTGAGATTTGGTACCACTTCATCCGGGATCACATTAGGCGAGGAGAGATCGAGCTCAACTATGTCAACACTCATGATAACCTTGTAGATATCTTCACGAAGCCCTTGGATGAAGCAAGATTTCGCGAGTTAAGGCATGAGCTAAATATCATTGATTCGAGCAATGTTGCTTGAACCCTTGCACACCCCACCATACTCAACGTGTTGTCCTGTTTATATGTAAAAATGGACATAGGGGGAGTGATGTTCTCTCAATGAACTCTCCCTCCCCCCCATTATGCATAAATCGATCAAGTCTTTCACATTAGCCATGTTTGATGGTACTTGTGCTTCAAAGACGAGTTGTGGTCATGGACCCAAGGATAATTCTTCGCGATGCCATACCAATTGACTCAAACATAGGTGGCTACGGCCACCGCCCTCTCTTAGGAGAGGTGGTGTCTCGTGGTTGTTTCGTTGGTCGTGTGCCTTTCTGGCTTTGTGTGTTGTGTGGTCCTGTGGTGTCGTGTTGGCTCGGAGTGTTTGTGCAAAGACCCAGTTTTTCGTGTGCTCGAAACGTGCATCTTCTTGAGCTCACGGTACTAGCACGGCTGGCCGCGGTACTACCGCTTTGGGAGGTACGGTACTACCGCGCCACAACATGGTACTACCGCTCAGGTGCGGTACTTCGGAAGTACCGCACCGGACGGTACTACCGCGTTGGGGCACGGTACTACCGCGCCGTCGAGGGAGCGTGGGGGTTATGACTCAGTCAGGGGAGTTCCAACTCCCCATACCCATTCATTTGTCTCTCTCCCCACGTCTCTCTCTCTCTCGCTCAAGAACGGCGTTGGACGCCCTCGCCGGATCTCCGTCTCTGGCCACTCTCCTCGGATTCCGACCGGTGGGATCGTTCCCCACCACTTCCTCTTGCCATGGACCAAGGTTTTTCCCCAAATCCCTCTTTTTCTTGGTTGTTCTCTTGCTTCTAGGTTTTTGGGGAGAAACTTGGTGTTCTTGAGATTTTAGGACAAATCTATGCAAGAGTAGGATGTAGGAGAGTCATGATGCGTAGGAATCATACTTGATATGTTGTCTTGTGGTAGCTTTGTCCAACCGTAGTACCGCCGTGGTTTCGCGGGCTTTTCTCAGATTTGAACTTGTTCAGATCTGACGCGGTGCAGTACTACCGTGTCTGATATGCGGTACTACTGCTCTTGAGGTACTACCGCCCGTCAAGTGCGGTACTACCGTGCTAGCTCGTGCGGTACTACCGCTCAGCAGACGTGGTACTGCCGCGCTAGCCGAGGCGCTAAGGTCGTACTACCGCTCCTAGACCCGGTACTACCGTGACCTTGCATGGTACTACCGCGTCTAAGAGCAGTACTACTATCTTAGCTTCGCAGCACTTGGCAGTACTACCGTAGGGATCAAATCTCTCTCTAGGCATTTATCATCTGTGCTTTCTGCTTGTTTCTCTTGCTTTGTTGTGGTCTTTGCATTAATCCCTCTTGGCTATTGTGGGTGTTTTGCGTTTTTGTGTCTCAGGTGGTGGCTCTCACCGTTCCAATCCTAGTTGTGACACTGGCTCCAAGCGTCTGCGCAACCCCCAAGATGAAGCCCCAAAGGGCTCCAATGCCCCCAAGCGCAATGTCAAGACCACTGCCAGCAAGCAAAAAGAACCTGCTAAGGGCATGGACGAGATTTCTGTCTCTGAGTATGTCGAACGCCGGAGGATCAATCCCTATGTGACTCCTCGGGCTGTGCTCAGAGGCACCGAGATGTTCTGGAACAAGCAACAGGTTCTCATCTATCTAGATGTGATCAAGAGCAAGCAGAATACCTTCGTGGATGTCAAGTGGATAGACATGCATCACATGCGGAAGGACAAGTTTCGTGACTATTTTGGAGCGGCTCTGGACTTGGTGGAGCAGTTTGCTATTGAGTCGGTGGTCTCTTTTCACCATGACTATGACCCTGAGCTCATCTGTCAGTTCTTTGCCTCAGTGTACTTTCATCCCGGGGAGGAGCGGAGGATGACCTAGATGACCAACGGATGTCAGCTGTCTGCTACATGGAAAGAGTTCATGGATCTGTTGCACATTCCTGATGACGGGCTTCACACCCCGTTGGTGTTCGCCCCCATGCCAACTCTGAGTCTGCCAACAAGAACCTTCTTCATCCTTTCCTTGTTGAGAAGGTGCTCCCCAATGGCAAGTCAACTTGGGTGTTAAACTCCTTTCTGGATATCATGCATCGCATCTTTTGCAACACTCTGTTCCCACGCATTGGCGACAAGGACAAGGTCCATGCATATCTAGTGGACATGTTGCTCCTGTGTGCAGAGGCATGTTCTTCTCAGACTCAGCCACTTGATGTCTCACACATCATGTGGTGTGAGCTTCGGTTTGCGGTGTTCACTCGCAAGGTACCTATCTATGGACCGTACCTGTTTCTGCTGCTCTCCACCACTTGGGAGAAGATGTTCCCGGGTGATGAGTTCCTTGCTCCAGACTGGATTCGCCATGAGTCCATCAGCCTCCGCGTCAAGCCCAACTGGGCCAACACCACTACCCGTGCTGAGGCCTCTTCTGCTAGGAGGGCTGCTGGTGAGGAGGAGGCTGCTGTTGAGAATGTTGCTGAGGACCGTGCTGCTAGGTCCACCACTCCTTCCTCTGAGCCGTCATGGGCCAAGAAGCTAAAGGACAAGATGAAGACTCTCTTCTGCATGCAGGCAAAGGGACAGTACAGGACTCACGTGGCAGACAAGGAGAGTCGCCGCCGTGACAAGAAGGTTATGAGGCTCTTTGGAGAGGATGTGTCTGGCGGGTCTGAGGACGTCATCACACCTGAGGCTGCCTGGATGTCAAAGCAGGGATACAAGTGGACCAGTTCAGAGGATGACTTCGAGGAGACTATCCCCGTCGCTGAGTCTGACGAGGAGCACGAGGAGTAGTGGGACGACTTCTCTGCCTGAGCCACCCCGTGTGTGTAGGTGTTCTCTCTGCCTTTTTGGCGTCTCGATGCCAAAGGGGAGAGAGTGTAGGGATTTGTGTTGTGTCGTGCTTGGTGCGTTTATTTGCATTGTCTTTTGGACCTCGTTTGTGCTTGTTTTCTTTCTGTGCTCTTGTTTGGTTTGTGCTTTCGAGACCTTTCCTCATATGGTGTAAGACATATGCACTTTATCTATCATAGTTAACTTATGTGTGTGCTATCTTGTCTAGTGATAGATATGCCTTGTCTCTATAATATAGGGGGAGCTTTGATCCTAGTATTCGTGTGCCGTGCAGTCCAAAGCACTCATCTAGGTGGCACACATCTAGGGGGAGCCCGTCTATATTCTAGAGAGGAGGGGTTTGCATTTACTTAATTTTATTTTCCTTGTGCAAATCCCGTATTATCATCAATCCACCAAAAATGGGGAGATTGTAAGGGCATATTTATCCCTAAGTGTTTTGGTGATAGATGATAACGCATTTGCGGACTAATCGTGTGCCTTGAGTATTCCAGACACTTCATTGCTAGGCACAAGACGATTGGGTGCCCCTCGAGGACTGATGAAGACGACGTCTTTTCTACATTTCTGTTTGGTGGATTTGAGTCGTAGGAAAGCCGTACTATTAAGAGGGGGTCCGCATTGGAAAGGTGTGGGTGGAATCATCATGTACACGTCTCCTTCTTGTCACCTCCTTTTTCCTTGGAGCTTCCTCCATTTTCTTGCCTCCCTTGTCTGGCTGCTGTGGTTGGTTGCGGTAGTACTGCTCCCAGGAAAACGGTAGTACCGTAGGCATCCGCGGTAGTACCGCACGGTGGCGCGGTAGTACCGCAGGTGCCCATGGTGGTACCACTCCCCTGGAGCCGCACTACCGCTGCCCACCAGGCTAGTGCCGCCCCTTTGCGGTAGTAGGGGCGGATGTAATTTTTTACGTCCGCACCTACCACGGTACCACCGTTTTTGCCGAGTGGTAGTACCGCGCTATGCAGTCAGGTAGTAGTACCGCCCCTCGGCGGTACTACTGTGTCGGCTTTTTGCTACTTCCGTTTCTTTGTAGAAGTAGGCACGGAAGTTCCCTTCCCCCTGGCTGGGGGTTTTTGCCTTGCGGTAGTACCGCATGGGGGGGCGGTAGTACCGCGCGTGCAGAAGTACCGCCCCATCTAAATGATCGCGTGATCCATATCAACTAAACCATGTCCGATCATCATGTGAGATGGAGTAGCTTTCAATGGTGATCATCACTATGTTGATCATATCTACTATATGATTCACATTCGACATTTTGGTCTCTGTGTTTCGAGGCCATATGTGCATATGCTAGGCTCGTCAAGTTTAACCCGAGTATTCTGCATGTGCAAAACTGGCTTGCACCCGTCGTATGTGAACGTAGAGCTTATCACACCCGATCATCACGTGGTGTCTCAGCATGAAGAACTGTCGCAACGGTGCATACTCAAGGAGAACACGTGTACCTTGAAATTGTAGTAAGGGATCATCTCATAATGCTACCTTCGTACTAAGTAAAATAAGATGCATAAAAGATAAACATCACATGCAATCAAAATATGTGACATGATATGGCCATCATCATCTTGTGCCTTTGATCTCCATATCCAAAGTACCGTCATGATCTCCATCATGACCGGCATGACACAATGATCTCCATCGTCTTAATCTTTATCAACGTGTCGTCACATGGTCGTCTCGCCACCTATTGCTTTTGCAACTATTGCTATCGCATAGCGATAAAGTAAAGCAATTATATGGCGCTTGCATCTTATGCAATAAAAAGACAACCATAAGGCTCTTGCCAGTTGCCGATAACTTTTAGAAAACATGATCATTTCATACAACAATTTACATATCATCACGTCTTGACCATATCACATCACAACAGGCCCTGCAAAAACAAGTTAGACGCCCACTACTTTGTTGTTGCAAGTTTTACGTGGATGCTACGGGCTTCTAGCAAGAACCGTTCTTACCTACGCATCAAACCACAATGATTTTTCGTCAAGTGTGCTGTTTTAACCTTCAACAAGGATCGGGCGTAGTCAAACTCGATTCAACTAAAGTTGGAGAAACAGACACCCGCCAGCCACCTGTGTGCAAAGCACGTCGGTAAAACCAGTCTCATGAACATGGTCATGTAATGTCGGTCCGGGCCGCTTCATCCAACAATGCTGCCAAATCAAAGTAAGACGGTGCTGGTAACCAGTATGACTATTATCGCGCACAACTCTTTGTGTTCTACTCGTGCATATAACATCTACACATAGACCTGGCTCGGATGCCACTGTTGGGGAACGCATTATTTCAAAAAAAATCCTATGATCACGCAAGATCTATCTAGGAGATCCATAGCAACAAGAGGGGAGAGTGTGTCTACGTACCCTCGTAGACCGAAAGCGGAAACGTTAAGTAACGCGGTTGATGTAGCTGAACGTCTTCGCGATCCAACCGATCAAGTATCAAACACACGGCACCTCCGCGATCTGCACACGTTCAACTCGGTGACGTCCCTCGTACTCTTGATGCAGCTGAGGCCGAGGGTGATTTGCATCAGCATGATGGCGTGTTGACGATGATGATGAAGTTGCCGACGCAGGGCTTCGCCTAAGCACTACGACAATATGACCGAGGTGGAAACTATGGAGGGGAGAACCGCACACGGTTAAAGATCAACTTGTGTGTCTATGGGGTGCCCCCTTGTAAGGGCATATTTATCCCTAAGTGTTTTGGTGATTGATGACAACGCATTTGCGGACTAATCGTGTGCCTTGAGTATTCCAGACACTTCATTGCTAGGCACAAGACGATTGGGTGCCCCTCGAAGACTGATGTAGACGGCGTCTTTTCTACGTTTCGTTTTGGTGGATTTGAGTCGTAGGAAAGCCGTACTATTAAGAGGGGGTCCGCGTTGGAAAGGTTTGGGTGGAATCATCACGTACACGTCTCCTTCTTGTCCCCTCCTTTTTCCTTGGAGCTTCCTCCGTTTTCTTGCCTCCCTTGTCTGGCTGCTGTGGTTGGTTGCGGTAGTACTGCTCCCAGGAAAACGGTAGTACCGTAGGCATCCGCGGTAGTACCGCGCGGTGGCGCGGTAGTACCGCAGGTGCCCACGGTAGTACCGCTCCCTAGAGCCGCACTACCGCTGCCCACCTGGCTAGTGCCGCCCCTTTGCGGTAGTAGGGGCGGATGTAATTTTTTACGTCTGCACCTACCGCGGTACTACCGTTTTCGCCGAGCGGTAGTACCGCGCTATGCAGTCAGGCAGTAGTACCGCCCTCGGCGCTACTACTGTGTCGGGTTTTTGCTACTTCCGTTTCTTTGCGGAAGTAGGCACGAAAGTTCCCTTCCCCCTGGCTGGGGGTTTTTGCCTTGCGGTAGTACCGCATGGGGGGCGCGGTAGTACCGCGCGTGCGGAAGTACCGCCCCCAGCTCCTGCGCGTCTGTTTATCTTTACTGTTGCTGGGGTTGCGGCAGTACCGTGGGTCGGTACGGTAGTACCGCACAGCCGTGCGGTAGTACCGCTTGGTTGCAAGCAGTAGTACCGCACGGCCTTGCGGTAGTACTGCTGGCCAGGCGCGGTAGTACCGCTGGCCGCGGGCTGGTTGGTGGGTAACGGTTGGATCCTTTTCCCACACTATATAAGGGGTCCCCTTCTTCCCTGTTGACTTACCTCTTCCACCCCCAAGCTCAATTATTGCTCTAAGCTCCATTTTCGCCCGATCTCACTCCCTAGCCAACCAAACTTGTTGATTTGCTCGGGAGTGGTTGAGAAGGCCTCGATCTACACTTCCACCAAGAGATATTTGATTCCCCCCACTAATCCCTTGCGAATCTTGTTACTCTTGGGTGTTTGAGCATCCTAGACGGTTGAGGTCACCGCAAAGCCATGGTCCATTGTGGTGAAGCTTCGTGGTGTCGTTGGGAGCCTCCAATTGAGTTGTGGAGATTGCCCCAACCTAGTTTGTAAAGGTTCGGTCGCCGCCTCCAAGGGCACCAATAGTGGAATCACGGCATCTCGCATTATGTGAGGGCATGAGGAGAATACGGTGGCCCTAGTGGCTTCTTGGGGAGCATTGTGCCTCCACATCGCTCCAACGGAGACGTACTTCCTCTCAAAGGGAAGGAACTTCGGCAACACATCCTCGTCTCCACCGTCTCCACTCTTGGTTATCTCGTGCCTTTACTTGTGCAAGCTTATTTGTTTCATATATCTTGCTTGCTTGTGTTCCTATCCTTGTTGCATCATATAGGTTGCTCACCTAGTTGCATATCTAGACAACCTACTTTGATGCAAAGTTTAAATTGTTAAAGAAAAGCTAAAAATTGTTAGTTGCCTATTCACCCCCCCCCTCTAGTCAACCATATCGATCCTTTCACCCCTCCCCCGTATATAAAGGAGGGGAGGAGGAGGTTGGCCGGCCACAAGGGGCGCGTCAAGGGGGGAGGAATCCTACTCCTAGTAGGAGTAGGTTTCCCCCTTTCCTAGTCCAAGAAGGAGTAGAAAGGAAAGAGGAGAGAAGAGAAGGAAGGAGGGGGCGCCCCCTTCCCCTTGTCCAATTTGTAATAGGCAAGGGGGGGCGCCACCTCTGGCCGGCCCCCTCTCTTTTCCACTAAGGCCCATTGTGGCCCATTAAACCCCCGCAGGGTTCCGGTAACCTCCCAGTACTCCGAAAAATACCCGATACACTTTGGAACCATTCGGTGTCCGAATATAACCTTCCAATATATCAATATTTATGTCTCGACCATTTCGATACTCCTCGTCATGTCCGTGATCTCATCCGGGACTCTGAACAACCTTCGGTACATCAAATCACATAACTCATAATACATATCATCATCGAACGTTAAGTGTGAGGACCCTACGGGTCCGAGTATGTAACATCCCGATTCTCGGAATGTTTAAGAAAAAGTTTTCCAAAAATCAGGGCGAGAAAATTTAATTTGTTTTATTTGTTAACAAAGCTTAAACTGGACGTTTATAATTTGGTGGATTTAATTTGAACTAATGTGAACCTAAATTAAAATTTGAGTTTACTTCTTTTCTTTTAGTCAGGCTTTATTTTCTCTTCTTTGGCATATTAAAATATGCACCTTTAAATTTACTTTGGTTTTTTGTGAAATCCATTTGATATTGGTTTGAGCTCCTTTCCTTCTCTAAATTTCCCTAAGAGGAAAATCAATTTGTTTTTCCTGTCTCAAACTCTGGGCGAAATTCCATCTATCCAACATCTTGCCTTCTCTTCCCTGAGTTGAGCTACTGTTATTTTTTTCCTGTCTAAGTCTCATGGGCTTAGCCCATCTATTTTTTGTTTTCTTTCTTTTTCCTCCCTCTCCACATGGGCTTCCATCCACTTGGCCCATCCAACTAGCGCCTCTCCTCCTCTCCTCCTGTACGTTGACAACTCCAGAAGAAAAGAAACAGTCACACGTACGAGCAAAGAAACGCCATCATCAAGTCATGATTGCTGCCCTCCACAATTCCTTAAATCCATCAGTTTCCAAAACTAAACCCTCTGTATTGTGCGCCTCCTCTCCTTCTTCTTCTCTGTTCGTTCCATGAATAGAACAGAAGGTGCATACAAATGAAGGAAGCCCCTCCTCCAATTCCCTCAACTCTCAACCGTTTCAAGTTCTGAAGATATGTAGAAGTATGTCTTGATCTCCTCTTCCAACCCCATCACTTTTCCTGCCCTCTCCCATCCTCCTCTCTCCAAGAACTCTCCTCGAACTACTACTGGTCTATGGACGCGAGTGCTCGTTCCGGGTGATTCAAAGCGCCTCTATCCAAACCCTTGCGCCAAGTTCTTCTTCTCCATGCCACAACTACATTCAGCGAAGAAAGAACTCGTTCCACTGACCACACACGAAGAATTCAGCATGTCCGTGTACACTGTTCGTTGAGTTCATCGCACCGTTCCGTCAAACCCGGTGAGCACCTCTCCAATTCCTTTTGTAGGCTCCTTTCTTGAATCACTACTCATCTATTTGACATCATAGTTTGGCCTATTTCTCTAGTTGGCCGTGCACATAAAAATTGGAGGCTATCCGATGGTATCACCATAGTTCTTTAGTTTTATTGATCATATGACTATGAGCCTAATAGATAAAATTCTCCCTATGACCATAGAAATCCAGCGGTAGAGTTAGATTGTGGGTTCTATCTTGTGATCGGTAGAAGAGATATAATCTTAGTCGTTTTTTTTGGTATGGAATCCAAATAGGTTTTGTGTTGGTAAAATTTTACTATTGGTATGTTATTTCTATGTCTCTTGTTATGCCTAGGAGTATCAAATGTTTTACTCGATTGACTTGAAGGTGCGTTTTATTTTTTTGTAGCATTTCGTGTAGATAACTTTGTGCATCATCTAAAAGTATGATATGCCTTTGTATTAGTTCCTTCGAGTTATTACCTTGTGTCGGAGTTGATTGGTGCATTAGTTATCATCCCTCATACATGATTGGCGCGTGTTATTATTTTAATTAGATTTGGAGCATTATTAGTGTAATCTTATTATCATTATTTTGGTTATGTTTGATACTTATTGTTTGCGAGCGTACAATATTTGGTGAACGTTCGCCATGTGTATAATTTCATAGAATAGTTTTTTTATTTAATTTAGTTTTGTTTTGTTTAGCATGGCGATATATATTACATATGTTCCATGTAACCGTTCTCAATCAAGATGCATGTGTGCTGTATAGTTTTGATGTCATGTCATGCTCTGGGTTATTGTTTATCTAAATTATATGTGTCATCTAGTTTCTTTATAATAGTTGTAGAGTCGATGTTGCTTTAGAGTTGCTATAAGATAAACGTAACCCAAGGTTAATCGATGGTTGTTGCATATAGTTATTTATCTTTTAACCATCACAAATATTTTTCGTGGTCTACTAACATTTAGTCATGCCATGTCTATTATAGTTCAGTTGTATTATTTCATGTATTTTGCATCAATCTCATTATGCTTGATGTTAAATGAAATATCTTGTTATAGATGTTTGTTATGAAAGATTACTTGGATGGTTGCTTTATGTCATGTTTAAGATTTGTGTTGCTATAGATTATTTATTCTTATGACATATAACTTAGATTATTACATCTTGATAGTTATTCGATGTGTTTTGTTTACCTAGACAATACCATGCCATGCTAGCACTTGTTCAAACGTTGAATGCATGTTTTATTGTATGATTTCCGTGTGTTACAACATTGCTAGTATTTACGATATGATGGTGCATATTGTTACCCTTTGCTTGGTAGAGATACATGCTTGTTGTGTATGATTCCATCTTGCTTGATCAATACCATTCCATGATATTGTGACTATGTAACTAGATAATATTGTATGTATCAATTCATGTCATGTTCATGTTTATGTAGATTAAGTCTTTATAAGTGTAGGTTGTATGTAATAGAAATGTGTCTTGTCTCTATTATTTATGTTATGATAATCATCGCTTGATGCCATTGATGCCATGACCTAGATGTTTACTTTCTTACATGTTAGTATTCCTTTTCCATGTGCTTAGTTATCATAACTATCATGCTAGTGATGTGTGCTAATACAATGCTGCATCATTAGGTTGCTTGTTATCCACCAAGTCATGTCATAGTTACGAGTTGAATTCTATTGGTATCATAGTTTGGCATCTCGTGTGATGATCATCCATGCTTAGCGTTATATATAGTCTACCTCGCTATTGCATTGTTGTATGCCTAGACTTTGTCATATCTAGTGTATCTAGTTGATTGTATGTCTAACCATGCATTATTCATGCAAGTTATCTTTCATGCCTTATTATGTTCCATGTACTATAGTTGAGTACTTAGCCACTTTTGCTTCTTATATGATTGCCCTTGTCTCATGTTAGTATTATGAATATTTTAATACTTATTGCTATGACTCACGTCATATGCTTAGGATGAGTCATATGTCATGTTAGTAGAGTTGTGCTTGATCATACACTAAGTGTGTGTGCCGTGCTTTGTTATTTTGAGCATGTGGTGACAATATTATTGCTAGTGGTTATTGGTATTAGTTGTTCTTTATTATTAAGACCATGTCATAGTTTAGAATCTTTTCGTGAACACTTGTATGTTGAATGCTTGTGTTAGTTAATACATATTTATGATCCTATACTCACATGTGTGGGTGAGATGTGTATTATTATTAAGTTGTCCAATTAGTTTTGCGATAGCATTGATTTGTCATTCATTATAGAAATGCTTGCTAATAGTGGTTATGATTGGTGTTTAGTCTTTGCTTGTTGTTAACCATTATAAATATTTGGATTCATCTAAATATTTACTTGTGGTTGATTATTACTCTTAATCATGTCTAGAATAGTTGTTCACCCATTTGTTCCATGTGTTGTATGGTTTCTGTTAATTGTTTTACAAATGAATTGGTTTGATGTAGTAGAGTTGATCCTATTTTCTTTTAATAATGTTTTAGGGATAGACCTAGATCATTTCAATTCATGTTGTTGAATGATGTATGATTGCTTAACTAGTATGGTTTGTAATGTGTGTTTGTTTGTCTTATGGAACACTTGCTTTTGAATTCTTATATAGTTGGTGTATATGTTTGGCTATCGTTGACCATTATAAGTATTTAGATTCTATCTAAATATTAATTTGTGGTTAACTCTTACCTTTTCATTCCATGTTGTGATCGTGTAGTTAAATGCATAGGGTGGTTCCATTTCATATGTGTGGATGCCATTGTGTTGGTTATATAGTAGTTTCTTATTAGTCGGATGTGTATGGCATTTGTGGTCAATAGCATAGTTTGTACCGGGACGTTAGTCTTGTTGACAAGCCCTGATTATCCATCATCAACCTAAACCCTGTCAATTCCTTGAGTCCTCTACTTACCTTTCAATCATGCTATCTCCTTTTGGAATCTCCATCTGATCAATATCTTGCTATCCATCCACTCTTAATTGTTTTGGATGTTATTTGGATTTACTTTTGCTTTGGTATTTATGGTTTGTCTTTGCTATCGTTACGACGAGTAGGGAGTGGCGAGGTTGGACATGGACAGAAACAGGTTACCGAAGAAGGACTCAACAACAAAGGCATGCCTCCTTCTTTGATCATACTTATCCTATGGTTTACAAAATTGCATTGAGTTTTATTGTTGCTATGTGCATGCTATTTTAATTCTTGTAGAAAGCATGTTGATTGACACATTACCCTGATCCGCTTGTCGACTATTTACTTGACACCTGAGTAGAAGTATATAATTTCGGTAGAGTAGAAATGCTTAGCCATGCTTATCACCCTGTAGGTGCCTTGTTGAATGACCTCCGAGTCATTGACAGTTGAAACTTAATGCTAAGCTAGGCCGGTTGGCCCTTGTTGACCCTCTCTATCCTCTTCTACTCTGGGTGAAACTTACCATCTGAATACTGGTGCGGGCGACAACTGAATCAAGGATTGAAGGAGCGATTGGCTGTCCTTCACGAGTTGAAGGGGGCAATCAGTCGTCCGTGCCGCTTAAGGCCTAATAAGTCTTGGATTTGAAGATTGTGATAACAGTACAACCACATGCTATATGGGCACTGGCTTGGTCAAGTAAGCTAGTCAGCCTTAGGTGTTGATGTCGTCGTACCACAGATGGGATAGCTGCCTTGCGAGGAGTATCCTCGGCACAGATGGGGGGACCAGTTTGAGGACGTACTCTCAGTTCCGTGCGCCAGACCCGGCGGGCATGTCACATCTTTGGGGATCTAGTCTAAAGACCTCGTCACAATCTCCCTGCCGGTATACCAAATGGTGTACTATACCAACGGCCACTGGTGGCATCAAGACGAGATTGTGTCGTGTGGGTAAAGTGTACAACCTCTGCAGAGTGTAAAACTATTCGAATAGCCGTGTCCACGGTCATGGACAACACATGAATCTTTCTTGACGTACAGGACCTGTCTTGCTTATTCCCTCTTTGCTCCTATTCTTGAAACCTATGAAGGACGTGAGTTGATCGAGGATCCTCACTTGATGAAAGTTGTTCTGAAGATAAAACATGTTTTCATCTAAAACTGCTTCCATCCAACTACTTTATTTGTTAAACAAAATTAGCTTTACGCAAATGAGCCATACAGACTTCCTTTGAAGCCACATGTAGCTATTAGGTCCTTCCCCGAGGGAGGCATGTTGAGTACGTAATGTACTCATGGCAATAATTTTGTTGACAACAGAGTTGCATGGAGATGAAGGTGATGACTGCGACTACTATGGCGATCCGTAGGAGTGAGGTCACGTGGACTACATCGACTGCCTGTGGCTGAGATGGAGTCGCTACGCATTGTACTTTCCACTGTTTTTCTGAATGTAATAAGTGTCATGAGACATTTATCTAGGTATGCCTTGTGGCAAGATATATTTAAAATCGTAATACATTTTATGTATTGTGCAATGATATCATTTCACTGTGTTGTCAACAATGATCCTGGGGTTGACAAATATACACAGGAGGGTCTGGAAGTTAATTCCGGGTTCTCACAGAGTACTATGTAGACATGACCGTTACATATCTCCGATCAATAACCAATAGCGGAACTTGGATGCTCATATTGGTTCCTACATATTCTACGGAGATCTTTATCGGTCAAACCACACAACAACATACGTTATTCCCTTTATCATCGGTATGTTACTTGACCGAGATTCGATCGTCGGTATTATCATACCTAGTTCAATCTCATTACCGGTAAGTCTCTTTACTCGTTCCTAATGCATCATCCCGTGACTAACTCATTAGTCACATTGCTTGCAAGGCTTATAGTGATGCGCTTTACCGAGAGGGCCCAGAGATACCTCTCCGACAATCGGAGTGACAAATCCTAATCTCGATCTATGCCAACTCAACAAACACCATCGAAGACATCTGTAGAGCATCTTTATAACCACATAGTTACCTTGTAGCACACAAGGTGTTCCTCTGGTATTCGGGATTTGCATAATCTCATAGTCATAGGGACATGTATAAGTCATGAAGAAAGCAATAGCAATAAACTAAACGATCATAGTGCTAAGCTAACGGATGGGTCTTGTCCATCACATCATTCTCTAATGATGTGATCCCGTTCATCAAATGACAACACATGTCTATGGTCAGGAAACATAACCATCTTTGATTAACGAGCTAGTCAAGTAGAGGCATACTAGGGACACTCTGTTTTGTCTATGTATTCACACATGTACTAAGTTTCCGGTTAATACAATTCTAGCATGAATAATAAACATTTATCATGATATAAGGAAATATAAATAACAACTTTATTATTGCCTCTAGGGCATATTTCCTTCAGTGCCCCCCTCTGGTGGGTCTTGGCTCCAGAAATTCTTATTATTGATATAAAAAATCCTCGCAAAGTTTCGTTACATTCCGAGAACTTTTATTTCTGCACAAAAACAACACCATGGTAGTTCTGTTGAAAACAACGTCAATCCGGTGTTAGTTTCATTCAAATCATACAAATTAGAGTCCAAAATAAGAGGAAAAGCATTAGGAAAAGTAGATACGTTGGAGAGGTATCAAGCGTTGGGATAAAGCTTAATGATGACATAGGTCATTATTTCCATACGCAAAAGGGATTGAGATAGGGTGATCCGATGTCTCCTATCCTTTTTTAACATGGTTGCAGATATTCTAGCAGTCCTCATTGGTAGAGCCAAGGAGGACGACCAGGTGGGTGGGATAATTCCTCATCTTGTTGATGGTAGACTATCCATCTTGCAATATGTGGACGATGCTATTTTTTCATGCAACATGATATGGCAAAGGCTAGAAACATGAAATTGGTCCTATGTCTTTTGGAACAATTGTCGAGATTGAAGATTAACTTCAACAAGAGTGAACTTTTCTGTTTGGGAGCGCCAAGGATAAGCAGGAAGACTACATGCAGTTGTTCGGCTGTGAGTTGGGGTCCCTCCCTTTTAGTTATCTGGGAATACCAATTCACCACCGCAAACTCACAAACAAGGAGTGGAAATGTATTGAAGATAGATTTGAGAAGAAACTAGGTTGCTGGAAGGGCAAGCTTATGTCTTATGGAGGATAGCTAATCCTTGTTAGTTATGTACTCACAAGCGTGTCGATGTTCCTATTATCCTTCTCTGAAGTTCCTGTAGGGGTACAGAAAAGATTGGACTTCTATCGATCTCGCTTCTTTTGGCAAAGCGATGAGAAGAAAACAAAATACTGTTTGGCCAAATGAGATATCATTTGTAGGCCGAAGGACCAAGGACGTTTAGGCATGGAAAATCTTGAAATAAAAAATAGGTGCATGCTGAGTAAATGGTTATATAGACTTTCTGTGTAGAGGGATCAGGTTTGGATACAATTATTGCGTAATAAATATCGACAATCCAAAACTCTTGCATAGGTCACAGCGCAGCCGAGTGACTCACCTTTTTTGGAAAGGGTTGATGAGGTCGGAAGCAGCCTTTTTCAATAGGTGCAAGTTTATAGTAGGAACGGAAATACTATGAGTTTTTGGGAGGATACTCAGTTGGGGGAGATGCCTCTGGCACTACAGTACCCTACCTTGTAACATTGTATAACATAGAGTCCTTGTTAGTATAGTTCTCGGTTCTGTTCCACTAAATATTCAGTTTAGGTGGGCTTTGGCCGGCAATCAATGGGATAGATGGCTACATCTTATGCGTAGGTTGGTGGAAGTTAACCTTTCTAATGAGCCAGATACCTTATGCTGGAAACTTTTAGTGTCTGGAGTGTTTTCACTGAAATCTATGTACATAGACTTGATAAACATCGGTCTGATCCCTAGGTCGCTGCACATCTGGAAAATTAAGGCGCCATTGAAAATCAAGATTTTTACGTGGTTGGTGCACAAGGGGGTGATCTTGACCAAAGACAACTTGGCAAATCGTAGCTGGGATGGGAGTAAACGGTGTTGTTTTGTGATTAGGACGAAACGATACAACATTTATTTCTCTCATGCCCGCTAGCCGGGTTACTGTGGTGTATGATTCATGTTTCATTCAATGCCAGTCCTCCCACTTCTATATCTAGTCTTTTCGGGGCATGGTTAAATAGGGTACAACCTAATACTACATCACATATTTGAATAGGAGTGTGTGCATTACTTTGGGTCGTAAGAACCTGCCGAAATGACACCACTTCTAACAAACAAACCATTGTTAATATTTACGGGTAATCTTTCGAGTGTCTGGATGGATCCGTACATGGTCATTACTCGGTCATGCGGACCACATGGAGCTTATGGACTTTGGGTGCAACCGTTGCAGACGGTAGCATGGAATACATACAACCAGTTGGATGTCGGTCCAATAACAGGATAGACAGCTAGTATTTTGATCCTATTTTCGCCGGTTGTGGCACTTTTTCTATTTTCATTTTTGTTTGGTCTTTGAGACACTATTTGAAACTCTGAACCTTATTACCCACTTTGAAAAAAATTACACGTAAACAATGAATACGACACACAAATAGACATTGTTCTTACATAATTCAAACATAAATTTTGTTCAAAGTGCATAATTCAAACATAAAATTCATTAATTTTCAGCATAGATCCACATATGCTCCACAAGATTATTGAGTAGTTGCATGTGCACTTGTTGATCCCGAAGTTGTCATTGCACCTCTAAAAAATCACAACATACTCCGCATCTTGTTCTGTGAGGTGGACTTCGACTCCGGGCTTCTCATAATCATGTGTGTGGGTTGCCCATTCCCCCTCATCCTCCACTATAATGTTGTGCAAGATTACACAATGTGTCATCGACTGCTAAACTATCTCCGGCTCCCACATTACCGCAGCTCCATGAATAATACCGCAATGAGCTTGGAGCACTCTGAATGCCCTCTCCACATCCTTCCTAACACCTTCTTGCATTTGTGGAAAGAGACATTGTTTCCTACCTCGGGGAATGGATATAGTCTTCGCAAATGATGCCCACTGAGGATAGATACAATCAGTAAGGTAGTACCTCATTTTATAGTTGTGCTTATTGACGATGTAGCTGCATGCTGGAGCATCCCCATCATAAAGTCTATTGAATAGAAAAGATCACTAGAGCACATTGATGTCATTGTGAAAACCAAACGTGCCAAAGAACGCATGCCAAGTCACAAGTCCTTCGATGATAGTGCTAAGTATGATGGTGGCATCTTTGGTGTGACCTTGATAATGCCCGTGCAAACCTTTCGGGCAGTTCTTCCATTGCCAATGCATGCAATGAACTGAATCGAGCATATATATCTAGGAAACCTCTTGATGCTCAAATTGCCAAAAAAAACGTGTCATCCATGGTTGGTTCTCTCATGTACTCCGGTCCAAACACCTTCACCATGGTGCGTGAAAGTTTCATTGTGGTCTACAAGCATGTGGTCTCTCCCATCCGGATTTTAGCATCAATGGCATGTGAGAATCTATCATAAGCAAGTATCCTGAGAGTATTCATGCATTTCTTCAGGGGAGAGAAGGAAAGTCGTCAACAACAATCCTTCCTCAGTCTAAACTAGTCATCAACCTCCTTCACGGGATCACTACGCGCAGGAACAAATTTTTGCTCATCCGGAAGCGAGTCGTAAAACCCTTCACGGTATGTTGGGTCCGGTGTGAAGTAGTCCTTGTATAGAAGCCATGCGCCAGAGATCATATTCCGAGGAACAACTATGATTCCTATTATCGAACCCTTGAAGTTTAGAACATGCTTCTCCAATCCTTCTTGGATGCTCATCATCATCATTTCAACATGTTCGTCGTTCAAATAAAAAACTTCCAGAGCTTTCTTATGGACTAATGTGACCTTTAACCAACCTCCACAGCCCCACACGGGTCCACCACACGGGCAGGGTGGTGCCTGCATTGGGAGGCTGTGTGGAGCCCCTAGAGATCCTTTCCATGTGGGTTTGGGTCCTTGGTCCCTCTTGTTCCAAAAATTATTGTTGTGAGTTTTCCTGTTTTTTCAGCTTCGAAAATTTCCTTTACCTTAAAGTCCAAAACACTAGCAAACAACAATTGGCCTTTGGCACTAGACCAATATGTTAGCCCAATAAAAGTAATATAGAGTGCACCAAAAGCATGTATAAATGCTATAAATATGGCATGAACATATAAAAAATTATAGATAAGTCGCAGCCATATCACACTCATTGGGATCACTGAGGCCATGAGGATTGAGGAGATTCCTCAGATTTTCCACCATGAGGATTACCAGCTGTGGGAGTGAGCCAGACTTGGAAGTGGCTATTATTAAATTGGAAGTTACGCATCTCCCTCCACCTTGCTAGCCTATGTTAGATCTACCCTGCCAATTACACTGTTGCCCCGCCATCTCCTCCAACTCATAGTCCGAAATCAGGTCTCTATCTATCTCAAGAACCCTAGCCACCTCTTCCTCTTCTCTAGGTTAGGGAGGGAAGAAACCGTCTAGATCTATATGAGGTAGGACAGGTGTAAGGGGAGACCCCTCCCACGCCCCCGACCAACATGCCCACCACCACAAAAAGTGATAACTAGGCCTTATTTAGCCCATACTTTGTCTAGGAACTTAAAATTTCAGAGAGAGAGAAGATATTTTCCCCTCCAAATCAACACCATCTTGACCTTGTGCCATATCAAAATCATCAAAGTTTGCAATCATCTCAATTATAAGTATCAATAGATGTGGCTGTAGAGAATAGGAGGTCTTCGTGAATATAAGTGGATGGGCCTGCGCATGCTTGTGAGTAGACAGATGGATCACATACGGGCCTCAAGCCAAAGACACTAGCCCACTACTACCCATTACAAAAAAGCTTATTGGGTCTCAAGGGTGCCTCCTATAGGTAGTGTTTTTTAGAACTTCCTATGGGTACTACATGCACGCAAGAGCTATATCTCGCTTATAACAAGACGGTAGGAGCTCTCGCCTAAAGGGTATATAGTACGGGCCGGCCCATTGTAGCATACTTAAAAGAAATAGAGCAGAAAAAAAGGAACACGCAGGGTTCAATACCTGGATCTCCTAGTTGCCACGTAGCCATACTAGCCACGAAGTCACCGTCGGGTTCGTGGTAAATTCGTAGGGTGCGACCAACTTGAAGACAAGAGCCGATTTTCCACTTGTTTTGCCAGCTTTTTTTCTTTCACATCAGTTTATTTTATGTGTTTTTATCTATGTTGTTATTTTTTTGTTTTTTTTATTATTACTTGTTAGATTTTTTCCGTCGTTATACTTTGGTTTTTTTTCTTTGGTTTCCCTTTGTTTATTTCTCGGTTTTCAACGATTTTTCTTTTCTTTCTCATTTTCCTTTTTTCTCTGTTTTTTGTTTCTTTCTTGGATTTTCAATATTTTTTCTTGTTTTTGTTTCTTTCTTTATCAGTTTTCATAGTTTTTCCATTTGTTTTGCACTTGTTCTTCTGTTTTCATTTTTGTTTTCCATTTTCCTTGGATTATTTTGTTTCTTTGTTGGGTTTCATTGTTTCTTTTGTTTTTCTTTTTTCTTTTGGTTTACATTCTACATTTTTCGTAGACCTCAATAAAAAATTTCTAATACATTTTTTGAAACTTTTCGAATGCATCTTCAATATTTTTTCCATAGACATTTAAAAAAAATTCAAATACCAGATTAACATTTTTTAATACGTGGCCAACATTTTTTATACACCTTTTAAACATTTCCACATGCTTTAGAATTTCTCAAGTACAAGAATAAAATTTTTTAATACATGTCCAATATTTTCTTGATACACATTTAACAATTTTCAAATGTTCGATTAGCATGATTTCAACTGTAATATTAACATTTCGCATGGGCCGACCCATCTGGCGCTCGCCTTGGCCGACCCATTTGGCGCTCGCCTTACACTACAAGCGAGATAGAAGAGCCCATACGCCGCACTTTGCGGCAAAAGGACGCCCATGGCCGACGCCTGCGGGTGAATCAAGCGCGATGGGAAGCCCATGTTGGTACTGTAGCCGAACAAGAAAAATAACGAAAAAGCAACGCGCTCTAGAGGGAGTCGAACTCTAGACCTCGCGGTAATGAAGAGCTGCCGATAGCCATCCGAGCTGATAATTCTGCAAAACAGATTAGCAGCACTAATGTCTAAGAACTAAAACCGGTGCCAGAGGGACCACTACATAGCAACGCAGAGGGACCATGGATGATCATAGGAGATTTTAATGAGATCCTAGTAGCAAGTGAGAAGGATGGTGGTAACATCAGGCCCTTACAATTTATGCAAAGTTTCAGAGATTGTATAGAGGAATGTGGATTGCAGGAAATTATGTATATCGGGGACCAATTTACGTGGAGTCGAGGAGTGATAAGGGAACGGCTTGATAGAGCTCTCTGTACTGAAAAATGGGCTGAAAAATTTCCCTTCGCATGGGCCGACCCATCTGGCGCTCGCCTTGGCCGACCCATTTGGCGCTCGCCTTACACTACAAGCGAGATAGAAGAGCCCATACGCCGCACTTTGCGGCAAAAGGACGCCCATGGCCGACGCCTGCGGGTGAATCAAGCGCGATGGGAAGCCCATGTTGGTACTGTAGCCGAACAAGAAAAATAACGAAAAAGCAACGCGCTCTAGAGGGAGTCGAACTCTAGACCTCACGGTAATGAAGAGCTGCCGATAGCCATCCGAGCTGATAATTCTGCAAAACAGATTAGCAGCACTAATGTCTAAGAACTAAAACCGGTGCCAGAGGGACCACTACATAGCAACGCAGAGGGACCATGGATGATCATAGGAGATTTTAATGAGATCCTAGTAGCAAGTGAGAATGATGGTGGTAACATCAGGCCCTTACAATTTATGCAAAGTTTCAGAGATTGTATAGAGGAATGTGGATTGCAGGAAATTATGTATATCGGGGACCAATTTACGTGGAGTCGAGGAGTGATAAGGGAATGGCTTGATAGAGCTCTCTGTACTGAAAAATGGGCTAAAAATTTTCCCTTCGCAGCTGTTGTTCATGAACACCATACCCACTCAGATCATCGACCCCTAGTCTTGGATACAGACTACTTTGCCGGTGTGCCTTCACAACAACCTAAGGGCGAGAGGAGATTCAAAGCAAGGTGGCTGAACGAAGAGACAGTAAATGAGATTGTCACAACGGCATGGCAGCGCGCACAGCTATCCGGAGTTGGGCCGTCACTGTCGGAGCGCACATGAGCAGTAAAAGAGGATCTATTCCAGTGGGATCGAGAAACATTAAAAGGCCCGAAGCGAAGAATTCGTAAATTAGAGAAAGATCATGAAAAATTGAGGAGGGGACAACCCACAAGTGAATCCAGACACAGAATGAAGGAGATTCAAATCCTGATAGAAAACTTATTGGATCAGGAGGAGATGGTATGGCTACAGCGTGCACGGGCAAACTGGTTGTTGCATGGTGATCGGAACACTTCGTTCTTCCATAAAGCGGCCTCGGCGCGTAAGAAAAGGAACTGCATCAAGAGATTACTCGATGATACAGGAGTGTGGAGAGAGGACATGAATGACATAAACTCTATTATTGCAGGTTACTTCAAGGAGCTGTTCGCATCTCAGGTTGCAGTACCAAATATTAATGTCTTGAACCAGGTGCAATCTAGGGTAACCTCAGCTATGAATGATGCGCTGATATCCCCATACACAGAGGAGGAAGTGAAGTGTAACGCCCCAAGACCGGAGCTTCAGTTGCCTTCCAGGGTTTCCAGTTTTCGCCGTGTGTTTCATTTGTGCCTGCCCTTTTATTTTTGCATTGCATCATGTCATCATGCCATCATCTCATAAATCTTTTGCTACTCAACTAAATAAATTGCATGGGTCTTTGATCCATTTAAATCGAGGGAAGTCACTTGTGATATCTCTTTATAACATACTGAAGCCTCTCAATATTATTAGAGAGCTAAAATAAAAATATTCCATTCTTTTGGAATTAACCAAAACACACTTGAAAAATCCCCACTCCCTTTTTACTTCAAGTTTGGTCCCCAAACTTTGCCAACATTTCTTTTCCCATTTATCGAGGCTCCTCCTAAATTCTCAACATTTTTGGACTCTTCTAAATCCTAGTCCTTGTTCAAACCTTTTAAATTAAATTCAAATGACTTTGAATTTAATTCTTGCAATCTTGCTCACTCCATTTTTCTTGGGTCAAGCTCATTTTTGTGAGTCCAGGAAAATTATCCGCATGCCCAAATTCTTGTCCACTCATTTCTTTTCTCTCCTTTTCTTTCTTTGCTTTTCTGTTTTCAGAAGAGTTTTGAAAAGAGAGGGAGTGGAGAGCCCAGCCGCCTCCCTCTTCGCTGGGCCGGCCTCCTAGGCCCACCAACCCTCCTGAAGCCCAGCCGCACCGATAACCAACCCTAGCTCTGTCCCTCGATCCCTCTCTTCCCCTCGAACCCTTCCTCCAGCGCCGCCATCTCCCTCGCTCATCCCGATCCCCATCTCACTCTCTCCCTCTCGATCCCGCGCGCCTCCCTCTGCAGCACCAGGCCGTGACCGCGCCTCCTCCTCGCCAAATCCTCGTCGCCCGAGTGCTCGAGGAGAGGAGCCCCTCGAACACCCGCGCCCGCATCCGTCGTCCGCCGCCGCCTGGCCCGTTCGCCCGCCTCCTCGCGCGACCACAGCGCCTCACCGGACCCGGGGAGCACCGCCGTCGCCTGCAGTCGCCGGCGCCCACAGCTCCTCGCCGGACCCGGTCCCGGTCCCCGCGCCCTTCTCCCTCTCCATGCGGCTCCCTCCCCGCGCCTCTGCTTCGCGCCTCCCAAGCAGTGCCGGGATGCTCTTCCTCCCGCTGCGTCCAGGAGCGCCACCACCAGCTCTCCGCGCCGCGCCGTCCTTCCTCGCTGCCGGCATCCAGCCTCCCCGTGCTCGACCCCAGCCTTCTCTGCTTTGCCTTCTCGCCGGAGATTGCGTCCATGTCGTCTTCTTCACCTCCTGCCCGAGACCCACCTTCGGCCTCGCCATGGTTCGCATGTACCAGCTCCGTCCGACAAGGACGTCGCCCCGCTGCCTTTCCTGTCGTTGCCAAGACTAGTGAACACAGGGACACAAGACCGCCTCTATGGTTTCCTGTCGACAAGTACCTTCTTCAAGCCTGGCAAGTACCTGGATGCCCGATGCCTAGAACGCCTACCGTCGACCCCGTGGACGTCAAGTACCTCTACGAACCGTGTACGACTACCGCCGCCGAGGGCCGTCGAGTGAACAACAGCCGTTGTTGTGGAACCGGCAAGACCTCGGAGATCGACTTCGTGGACCGACAAGTACCCCAACGTCATGTATACAACGACTGTCATCGAAGACCCGGATAGCAAAACGTCAAGTACCTGTGACCGAAGAACGCCATGTACATCTCCGAAAAACGAACATGTACCACTACGTCCGAAGACCTCGAAACCGTCAAGTCCGACAACGATTGTGCACAGCTACCGACGACGTGCATGTTGCCAAGTACCCTATCCGGATCGTCATGTTCCACTACCGTCGCCGAGATCGCGAGAACCTCTACCGTCGATCCTAGAGCATGCGAGAACGTCTACTTCCACTACCGCCGTCGCGAGAACAACTACTTCCTCTACGAACTCGAACCGCTCGAGAATACTCCCTTGGAAGGTATAACCACCGAGACGACGCCCGTGAATCAAATGTTGTGTGATGTATGAGATGCTTGTGTTCGCACCGTGTCCGTTTTGTCACTCATTTTCCTTGCCACCGATACGTGGGAAACCCGGTATCCGGGATCACTCCCCGTACCTCTTTCACATTCCACACATCTCACATTTGTTTCTTGCACCGGCATCTCAACTAATTGTCGTGGCACCCCTTTTGTTCCGCCATGACGACCAAATGCTTCATAATGCTCATGTCAACTCTTAATAAAAATTGCATAAAACTTGTTCATGTCATCCGCATCATGATAACAACAATTAAAATGTTTAAAATTGTTGTTGCACCAGATTGATAAATGCATGTGGGGATCTACCGGAATTATTATTTGTTATTCCAGCCTCATTTAAACTTGCCTAATTAGATAGTTTTATTATGCTTCTCCTCTTGCCATGTTTAACAACATTTAATATTGTTGGGTACATAAACGAGATCGAACTAAAAATTGACGTGGTGTTCCGTGAATATGCATCCCGTTGCATATTGAGCTCCACTTAATTTGTAGGATTGTTTGTGCACTTTGCCATGCCATGTATCATTAAATCGGACATGCATCATGCTTGATTGTGCATCATGCCATGTTGATGTGCTGGTTGTTTACTATGTTGTTTGCTTCTTTCCGGTGTTGCTTCTTCGGGTTGGTTCCGATAACGTCGTGATTGTGAGGAACCGTTCATCTACGTCCGTTTATCTTCTTCATGGACTCGTTCTTCTTCCTTGCGGGATTTCAGGCAAGATGATCATACCCTTGAAATCACTACTATCTTTGCTATGCTAGTTTGTTCGCTCTTTTGTTATGCCAATGCTACGATGCCTACCATTTGCTTGTCAGCCTCCCAAATTGCCATGTCAAACCCTTAACCCCCCATGTCCTAGCAAACCGTTGATTGGCTATGTTACCGCTTTGCTCAGCCCCTTTTATAGCGTTGCTAGTTGCAGGTGAAGATTGGAGGCGTTCCTTGTTGGGACATTTATTTACTTGTTGGGATATCACAATATATCTTATTTAATTAATGCATCTATATACTTGGTAAAGGGTGGAAGGCTCAGCCTTATGCCTGGTGTTTTGTTCCACTCTTGCCGCCCTAGTTTCCGTCATATCGGTGTTATGTTCCCGGATTTTGCGTCCCTTACGCGGTTGGGCTATAATAGGAACCCCTTGATAGTTCGCCTTAAGTAAAGCTCTTCCAGCAATGCCCAACATTGGTTTTACCATTCGCCACCTAGCCGTTTTCTTTCCCTTGAGTCGGCTGGCTCAAGGGTCATCATTATTTTAACCCCCCCCCCCCCGGGCCAGTGCTCCTCTGAGTGTTGGTCCAACCTGTCAGCTACCGGTGGCCACCAGGGGCAACTCTGGGCTGGCCTACCCGTACCTAGGACAATCTGAGTGTGCCCTGAGAAAGAGATATGTGCAACTCCTATCGGGATTTGTCGGCACATTCGGGCGGTGTTGCTGGTTTAGTTTTACCCTGTCGAAATGTCTTGTTGTACTGGGATACCGAGTCTGATCGGAACGTCTCGGGTGGAGGTCTATTCCTTCGTTGACCGTGAGAGCTTGTCATGGGCTAAGTTGGGACACCCCTGCAGGGATTGGAACTTTCGAAAGCCGTGCCCGCGGTTATGGGCAGATGGGAATTTGTTAACGTCCGGTTGTAGAAAACCTAAAGTCGACCTTAATTAAAATGAATCAACCGCGTGTGTAACCGTGATGGTCTCTTTCCGGCGGTGTCCGGGAAGTGAACACGGTTGTTGGAGTTATGCTTGACGTAGGTAGTTCAGGATCACTTCTTGATCATACTTTTATCGACCGTGCTTTGCCTTCTCTTCTCGCTCTCATTTGCGTATGTTAGCCACCATATATGCTAGTCGTTTGCTGCAGCTCCACCTCATACTTTTACCTTACCCATAAGCTTAAATAGTCTTGATCGCGAGGGTGCGAGATTGCTGAGTCCCCATGGCTCACAGATACTTCCAAAACCAGCTTGCAGGTGCCGATGAGTCCGTGCAGATGACGCAACCAAGCTCAGGAGGAGCTCGATGAAGATCTTGTTCTTTGTGTGGTTTCGTTCTAGTTGATCAGTAGTGGAGCCCAGTTGGGGTCGATCGGGGACCTTTGTCGCATTTAGGGTTCTTCTTTTATTTTGGTTCCGTAGTCGGACCATGAGTGTATTTGATTGATGTAATGTTTATTCATGTAATTGTGTGAAGTGGCGGTTATAAGCCAACTATGTATCTCTTTCCCTTATTGTATTACATGGGTTGTGTGAAGATTACCTCACTTGCGACATATGCCTTCAATGCGATTATGCCTCTAAGTCGTGCCTCGACACGTGGGAGATATAGTCGCATCGAGGGTGTTACATGAAGAAAGCGTTATTTTCCATTGGCGACCTAAAGGCCCCAGCGCCAGACGGGCTACATGCAATATTTTATAAACGATTTTGGTCCATGCTAGGAGATGATCTGGTTGCTAAGGTGTTGAATGCGGTTAACTCTCAGATCATGCCTAAAGGTTGGAACGACACTACAATTGTCATGATCCCCAAGGTAAATACCCCAGAAAAAGTTTCGCAATTTAGGCCGATAAGCTTATGTAATGTGGTCTATAAGGTCATTTCTAAGATGATGGCCACGAGACTGAAATCTTTCTTGCCGAAAATAATTAGCCCAACCCAAAGTGCCTTTGTCCCAGGGAGATTGATTACAGACAATGTTCTTATTGCTTACGAGAGCTTGCACACAATAAAGCAAAAGAAGACAGGCAAGGATGGTTGGTGTGCTGTCAAACTTGACATGCATAAAGCATATGATCGAGTTGAGTGGGTGTTCTTGGAAGCTATTCTCCTAAAGCTCGGGTTTCATGCAGACTGGGTGAAGATGATTATGTTGTGTGTCTCCTCGGTTGAATACAGGGTGAGGTATAACTCGACGGAGACAGAAGCGTTCAGACCAACTAGAGGTCTCCGTCAGGGGGACCCATTGTCGCCATATCTTTTTATCCTCTGTACAAAGGGACTGGTTGCCTTATTATCAAGAGCTGAATAGGAGGGAAATCTTGTGGGAGTCAAAGTCTGCCGTGATGCACCGGCAGTAACAAATCTCCTGTTTGTGGACGATTCACTTATTTTGATGAAGGCCAATGCAGCAAATGCACTTTGCTTAAAATCAATTCTAGATCTTTATTGTTCTGCTTCGGGCCAACTTGTCAGTGTGCAAAAATCGAGTATTTTCTTCAGCCCAAGTACGGAGACTAATGTTAAGGCTGAAGTTTGCTCAATTCTAGATATTATGACCGAGGCCTTGAATGATAGATACTTGGGTCTTCCATCTACTCTGGGGTTGATAAAAGTGATAATTTCCAATACCTGATTGATAGATTGGTCCAGAGATTAATGGGATGGAAGGAGAGATGCCTTTCTTCTGGAGGAAAAGAAGTGCTCTTGAAATCCATAGCTCAAGCCATACCAACCTACGCGATGTCTGTCTTCAAAATTCCTAAAAAAATTGTAAAGGAATCACAGATGTGATATCTCGGTTTTGGTGGGGTGATGACGCAACGAATAGAAAGATGCATTGGTTCGCGTGGCGAAAGATGTGCATACCAAAGAAATATGGAGGTATGGGATTTAGGGACATCCACTGTTTCAACCTTGCACTTCTAGCAAAACAAGCCTGGCGTCTTATTGATAGCCCAGATTCATTATGTGCAACTATTCTGAAAGCTAAGTACTACCCAGAAGGAGACCTACTGGAGGCAACTTTAAAGCCAAAATCATCTTTCACATGGCAGAGCATTATGGCCGGGGTAGACACATTGAGACGTGGGTATATTTGGAGGATTGGAGATGGTCAAAAGGTGAATATATGGGAGGATTCGTGGATTCCTCAATCTCCAACGAAAAAAGTGCTAACTATCAGGGGTAGTAACTTAATATCCCAAGTTTGCGACCTCATTGATCCGGTGACTGGAGATTGGGATATATAGTTGGTGAACCAGACGTTTTGGAATGTGGATGTTCGCAGGATCCTGGCTATACCCATACCTTTATATGAAATGTCAGATTTTATTGCATGGAGCCCTACCAAGAACAGTATCTTCTCAGTGCGACCAGCTTATCAAATTGAATGGAATTTTCAGTTCGGTGCTCTGAATCATAATAATGCGGGTCCATCATCACCTGATAAGAAGTGGAATTTGATTTGGAGCTTAGAATGCCCAGCAAAAATTAAAATATTTACATAGCGGGTCCTACATGCTGCTCTTCCATGTCGAGCAGTCCTAGCTTCTTAGCACATGAAGGTTAAAATTCAGTGCCCAGAATGCAGGTTGGGACCTGACAGTATACAACACCTATTGTTTGATTGTCCAAGAGCAGTACAGGTTTGGAGACAATTGGGGCTATATGAGATAGTAAAGAAGAAGTGCACAAAATACAAGTCTGGAGAGGAAGTGATGCACGAGTTGTTGCATATGGAAGATACAGAATTCTATATCTTGGGATTTCCAAAACTGAAAGAGATGGTAGCCACCGCAGCTTGGTATTTGTGGTTTGAACACCGTGAAGTTTAGCATGGAGAAGAAATTCAAACACCCACTCGGATCGCCCTAGCTGTACGCGGACTGGCGGCAAATTTCAGCATCGCATGTTCACCAAAAGCCAAACTTCGGTGGGGCATTTGGGAAAAGCCACCAAAGGGATACATGAAATTAAATGTTGATGCGGGGTTTGATCAAGATCTACTTGAAGGATCCGTGGGGGCAATCATTCGTGATCAAAGTGGACAATTCATTGCTGCGGCAAACGAAAAAAATAGGCATTTGTTTTGATTCCTTCACTGCAGAGGCTCTGGCTGTCAGGTTTGGGCTGAACCTTGCAAGAACCGTCGGATGTAGCAGGATTGTGGTAAGCTCGGACAGTTTGGAGATAGTGGAAGCTCTAAAAAAACGGCAATTCTTCTTCGGTTGCTTCTGCTATTATTGACGATTGTTTCTTCATGTCCTCTGATTTCAACCATGTTATTTATGATCATTGTAATAGAGAGAGTAATAAAGTGGCCCATGAGCTTACTAGACTAGTTAAGTTTTCTCCTCCTAGTTCCTGGATGGATTCAGCACCTCCTGAGGTGCTCTCTTTTCTTGTAAACGATACCACTGTGTTTGTTTCTGAATAAAGGAGGAGATGTTCTGTCAAAAAAAACCTGTGCCAGAACTCAACACCTTTGATTTTATTCGAACATATCTTGGAAATTATAAATAATTTTTTAAAAGGTAAGTAATGTTTCAAAGTTTGAACATTTTTTGAACATTGCAATTTTTAAAATTAAATTTTATTTAGAAAAATAATATTTTTGAAATTGTTAACATTTTTAGAATTCTGAATATATTTTCCAATTGTGAACACTTTTTTGAACATCCAAAAATTTATTTAACAATGTGAACCGATTATCAAATTTCGTTTTTTACAAAAGCAAACAAATTTTGAAAAAAGTGATCATTTCTTGAAAACTTGGAAAACCCTTGAACAATTTTAAAACCTGAACATTCTATGAAATTCTCGAACAAGTTTTAACCCATGACCAAAATTTGGAAACAAGGAACATTTGTTGAAATTCAAACAAAATTTCAAACCACGAATATTTCTGGAAGACTGCTGAATATATTTTGAATTTGCGAACAAATTTCAGAAAACATGAACATTTTTTTAAATCCTGAACATATTTGGAACGTATGTTTTTTCTAAATTTGTGAATAAAATTGAAAAAAAGAACATTTTAGAAATTCAGAATTCATTTTTTCTAAAATAAAATAAGAAAAATAAAAAAGAATAGAATAGAAAAATAAACAGAAAAAGGAAAACAAAAACATGAAAAGGAAGAAAGAAGAAAAGAAACAGAAACAGAAACAGAGAAAAAAGAAGAAAAAAATCTAAAAACTCAGAAAACCAGTAAAACCGGCATGGGAACTGGAAAACCCTATTTGACGGTCTCTACGTCAAACAATCGACCGATCGCTCAGGCGCGTGATAAACTGGCCCGGCCCATCTCCCGCTGTACGCAGTTCTGGTTTTGGGATATTTTCGAAATCACTAATTAAGAAGTACCCGTTGCAAAGAACACTCCATTTTTCCAGGTTGCGATTAGTGGCGTACATGCAGCGCGCCACTTGTCGCAACCTAAGAGTTTTCCCTTTTTCCGTACATCGGTTTATTCAAAACATTTTATCTTTTAAACCGTGCGTCCAAATCTCGAACCGTTTTCATCGTGGGATTCCTCGCGTCAAGATCTTCAAAACTAGATCCCATGTTGATAGATTTTGACAAACTTTTTTTTCATGAAAAAAAACAGACGAAGAAAACCGGGCGAAAAACCGAACCGGGAGCACGGTTTTTTCCCTTTCCGAAAGAGGCACGCCCGTGCCTCTCGTGAAATCACACCCGTGCCTCTTGTGGAAACAAAACCGTGTCTCTCGTGGAAGGAAAAAACAGAAAACACATTTTTTTCCATTTCCGAGAGGCACGACCGTGACTCTCGCGAAAGCACAACCGTGCCTCTCGCGGAAGCAAAACCGTGACTCTCGCGAAAGAAAAAAAAACAGAAAACGCGTATTTTTTTCCCTATCTAAGAGGCACGGCCGTGACTCTCACGAAAGCACAACCGTGCCTCTCGCGGAAGCAAAACCGTGACTCTCACGAAAGAAAAAAAACAAAAAATGCGTATTGTTTTTCCCTTTCCGAGAGGCACAACCGTGACTCGCGAAAGCACAACCGTGCCTCTCGCGGAAGCAAAACCGTGACTCTCGCGAAAGAAAAAAAAACAAAAAATGCGTTTTCTTTTTCCCTTTCCAACAGGCACGGCCGTGACTCTCGCGAAAGCACAACCGTGCCTCTCGCGGAAGCAAAACCGTGAATCTCGCGAAAGAAAAAAAAACAGAAAACACATTTTTTTTTCGTTTCCGAAAGGCACGACCGTGACTCTCCCTAAAGCACAACCGTGCCTATTGCGAAAAAAAGCGTGACTTTTGCGAAAGAAAAAAAAAAGAAAATGCGAATTCTTTTTGATCGAAAAGCTAAGGAAGACCGGGAGAAAACCAAAACATCGAAAACCCCCGGAAAAAAACGTTTAAAAAGCCAAAAACGCGTGTAGAAAAATAAAAAAAAACAAAATCCGGAGGAAACGTCCAGAGCGCGACACGTGGCGAATGGCTGAGAGCGCGCCAAGTGCCGCTATTCGTTACGAGGCTCCCGAAGGAGCGCTCGTTAACTAGTAGCTCCCGGATATTTCTAGAAGTTTCCTAGTCGGTTTTTATCCGTTTCTAGAAGGTTCCTTAAGCGGGTTTTTATTTTCCTTTTACTTTCTGTTTCTGTTTCTTGTTTGCCTTTTCTTTTCAATTTTATCAGTTTGGTTTTTGTTTAGTTTTCCTTATTTTTCTTTTTTATTATTTCAAAATAAGTCCGAGAATTCAAATATTGTTCGAAATTCAAAAATGTTTCTCGTTTCTGAAAATTATTCAGTGTTTCAAAAAACTGTTCCCAATCAAATTCTCATTATTTAAAAAATTGTTCACGACTCCAAAAAAGCTTTGCACTTTATAAAAAGTGTTTTAGAATTTAAAAAATATTCCCATTTTCAATTTCTGTTCACAAATTATAATTTTCATGAATTTTAAAAAATGTTCATATTTCTATAAAATGTTTCCATTTCTCAAAGAAATAAATTTCAAATAGTTGTTCCTTTTTAAAAAAATGTTCGTATTTGCAAAATTATTTCACATCTGATAAAATGTTCGTGTTTTCAATTTTTGTTCGGAGTTTTGAAAAACGTTCGAGTTTCCACTTTTATTCCGAATTTCAGAAAATAATTCCATTTTTTTAGAAAAGTTGCAAAATACAGAGCTGTTTGATTTCTAAAATTTTGTTCGATTTTTTTGAATATTTCGTGTTTCAAAAAACTTTTTACTTCCTTAAAGAAATCGTGTTTGAGTTTTCATAAGACGTTTGATCTAACAATACTGCCTTATTAAAGCCCCGAGCTAAGATTTGAAAAGTAACCTGCCCGCATGTATTATGTGCGGGCGTGTGTTCGAACCCGAAAGACTGCTTATCGCTCGACGCTCAAAATAGGCAATATAACTTTTTAATATAACTAGAACATTGCCCGTGCGTTGCAACGAGATATAAATATTCTACTATGTTAACTTATGATTTACCTGTCAATAATAATGTGATTGTGTAGATAAATATTCGTCAAATTCTAACTGTGAATTACCTTATATTTTGATTAGAAGTTTGATAAGTCAATTAAAGTGAAATTGATTCAAAAGGTAACTAAATTAAGGTGATTGATTATCATATACATGGAAGGTTGGACGAAGGGATGGTTGGAATAAATGTGAAATGGGAACCTTATGTTTTTTTAAGTAGTATAGAGAAGAGATAAGCTCACTAGTTCTATATATATATAACAAAAAAGAATGTTCATGTTTTCAAGAACAAACGTTCACGTCTAAATAATTTTTCCCATATTTTTGAAAAAATTTGAATATTAACAAAGAATATTTGGAATAAAATCAATCTGTCTGCTTTTCAAAAAAGAGTATATGAATTTAGAAAATCTACACAAATTCAAAAAAAAAATTGTATAAACATTTCTGGAATAAAAAAAAGCTCATGAATGTGACGTATATACAATTCATGAATTCGAAAAATGTAAAAGAACTTGTAAAAAAATATGTTTTTAAAACGTTCACAAATTTGAAATAGATTCATGAGTTTGAAAAGTGTTTGTGAATTAAAAAAATCTTGAATTTTAAAACTATTAGCGAATATGAAAAATATTTATGAATTAAGTGCACATTTGAATTCTTTTCGTGTGTTCTGGAATGTTCATGAGTTTGGAAGTTTTATAAATATGCCTGAATTTCCAAACTAGACTTGAATCCAATTTGAGTTGTTAATTTTAAAATGCTCACAAATTTGAAGAACAGACTTGAATTCAAAAAATGTTTGGGTATTTATAATATGTTCAGGAATTTGAAAAAATGGATTTTTTGCGAATGTATGCAAATTTAAAATTATTCTTAGATTAAAAAGAATTTGATAATATTTTCGAATTCAACAGTATTCTTGAATTTAAAATAGTTCATGTATTCGAAAAATGCTTGCTAATTCAGAAAAAAAAGTTTTTTGCAATCTACAAAATGATCGTGAATTTGAAAATTGATCACCAATTTTAAAATGTTAGAGAATTTGATTTTTTTACATGAAATCCGAAAGCAGACTCGTGAATTATAGAAAAGAAAAAGGAAAACATAGAAAATCTAAATGGAAAAAACTAAAAATAGGAAGAAAAACTGGAGAACTGGTAGAAATAGAAGAAGAAGATACCTCCTGGAACTTTCACAAAACCGGATGAAAGCCTAAAACCAGTTGTCAGCTCTCTGAGCCATACGCTGCCTCTGCTAATTGTGTCGGCCGAATAATAGCGCCTTGTGGGCAATCAACCTGATATGTATCGCAAGGCGAGAGATATCATTTGCAGAACTGCTACTTCACGCATGGTTATTCTGTGGAATAAGAGGGTCTGCATCAAATAGGAGGGCAATCACACACCCATTCTGGGTGAGCCGGCTCATTTTAGCACAACATGGTGTAGCGGAGCGAGTCTCTGGATATAATGCTTTTTTTATCGGTTTATTAAACCACAAAGATTTTTTTCCCTATGTTTCATTTGTCTTCTAAAAGAGATTAATAAATATTTTGAAATGGAAAAGATCTTAAAAGAATTGTGAACGTTTTTTTGGTAATATGCGAACACATCGATAAAGAATATTTTAAAACAAAAGAGGGCCATTTATCATCGAATACGACACACAAATTCTGAGTGAGCCGGCCCATTTTAGCGCAACATTCCTCTCTATCTCCATTCACTTAATAAGGCAAAAATGTGTTTTTTTGCGTAACTTCACCATCTCTTCAGTCTCCAAGCAGGTGGTGGGTGACATCGTCAAGGGCAATCGAGGCCGCTACAGTCCTATTATTACAAAGATAAAGCTTTGAGCTGTAACTTTTATCTGTAATTTTATTTGAAGGTCGTGTTATTAACGACGAAGCACATAGTTTAGCAAAGTATTCCCGGGCTCTCGGTCCGAGGCGACATGTGTGGTTGGCTCACCACCATGATCCTATTTGTATCCCACCTCATATGGACTATGATTAATAAGGGCTCACTTTATCCCCCCCCCCCCCCCCCCCACCCACCACCAGCAAAACATGCAAATGTGTTTTGGGGGGGGGGGACAAATGTGTTCTAAGAAATTAATACTATGACCCTTAATCTAACACATAAAAGCGGATTATGAGCCACACCAATTTTATCATAAAATCCTTACTCAAAATATTTTTTTCTCGCATATTATGGATCTAAAATTTCTCAAGCTAATTTTATCAACATGATCGTCTTATAAAACTAGAGCGGAGGGAGTGCAATGCAAAGAAATAAAGCGAAATAACTTGATTGAGCAATCAGCGCACAACTCTGTCATTCAGATTTGTATTCTCATAGATGCAATTTTAGTTATCAGATTTGCTAGTTCTTATCTAGATAAGAATTAACAAAGACCCCCCTTACTCCTACACCATACAACAAATTCAATAAAAAATGCATGAATCTTCGTGTAAAACCAATGATATAGAAGTTAGATGTGACTTGATTAATTCCCATCTAGATAAGAACTAGGCACACCCTTTAGGTATTTATTTTGCTAATAGTCTGACCCGTTATTTTATTTTCAGAAGCAAACACGAGTGCAAAAAAAGAGTTCAATTGTAAACACTTATCATATAGTTCACAAGAAAAGATCTCAAACTTTCCTTTGCGCAGACGGTTCATCTCATCTCTGATGTCCTTTGGTCCATGAAGGTGCGGACGACCTCGTTCCCCCGTCGACAGAAGGGACCCCGTTCTCGTTCTTGTTAGTTTCAATGTTTGGGTTGGGGGTGTGTGGCGGCATCGATGTATCTCAGTAGAAATAATAACTTCCACATTTTGTCCCCGTCTGGATAGTGCGTCTTGAAGGAAATATGCCCTAGAGGCAAAAATAAAGTTATTATTTATTTTCTTATATCATGATAAATGTTTATTATTCATGCTAGAATTGTATTAACCGGAAACATGATACATGTGTCAATACATAAACAAACAGAGTGGCACTAGTATGCCTCTACTTGACTAGCTCGTCAATCAAAGGTGCTTATGTTTCCTAACCATAGACATGAGTTGTCATTTGATTAACGGGATCACATCATTAGGAGAATGATGTGATTGACATGACCCATTCCGTTAGCTTAGCACTTGATCGTTTAGTTTGTTGCTATTGCTTTCTTCATGACTTATACATGTTCCTATGACTATGAGATTATGCAACTCCCGTTTACCGAAGGAACACTTTGTGTGCTACCAAACTTTACAACATAACTGGGTGATTATAAAGGTGCTCTATAGGTGTCTCCAAAGGTACTTGTTGGCTTGGCGTATTTCGAGATTAGGATTTATCACTTCGATTGTCAGAGAGGTATCTCTGGGCCCACTCGGTAATGCACATCACTTAAGCCTTGCAAGCATTACAACTAATGAGTTAGTTGTGGGATGATGTATTACGGAACAAGTAAAGAGACTTGCCGGTAACGAGATTGAACTAGGTATTGAGATACCGACGATCGAATCTCGGGCAAGTAACATACCGATGACAAAGGGAACAACGTATGTTGTTATGTGGTCTGACCGATAAAGATCTTCGTAGAATATGTGGGAGCCAATATGAGCATCCAGGTTCCGCTATTGGTTATTGACCGGAGACGTGTCTCGTTCATGTCTACATAGTTCTCGAACCCGTAGGGTCCGCACGCTTAAAGTTTCGATGACGGTTATATTATGAGTTTATGAGTTTTGATGTACCGAAGGTTGTTCGGACTTCCGGATGTGATCACGGACACGACGAGGAGTCTCGAAGTGGTCGAGACATGAAGATTGATATATTGGAAGCCTATATTTGGATATCGGAAGTGTTCCGGGTGAAATCAGGATTTTACCGGAGTACCGAGGGGTTACCGGAACCCCCCGGGGGATTAATGGGCCATAGTGGGCCTTAGTGGAGAAGAGGAGAGGCGGCCAGGGCAGGGCCGTGCGCCCCTCCCCCCCTAGTCCGAATAGGACAAGGAGAGGGGGCGGCGCCCCCCTTTCCTTCCTCTCTCCCTCCTCTTTCCCCCCTTCTCCTAATCCAACAAGGGAGGGAGGGAGTCCTACTCCCGGTGGGAGTAGGACTCCTCCTGGCGCGCCTCCTCCTAGCCGGCCGCACCTCCCCCTTGCTCCTTTATATACTGGGGCAGGAGGGTGATAACCCACAAGTATAGGGGATCGCAACAGTTTTCGATAAGTAAGAGTGTCGAACCCAACGAGGAGCTAAAGGTAGAACAAATATTCCCTCAAGTTCTATCGACCACCGATACAACTCTACGCACGCTTGACGTTCGCTTTACCTAGAAAAAGTATGAAACTAGAAGTACTTTGTAGGTGTTGTTGGATAGGTTTGCAAGATAATAAAGAGCACATAAATAAAAGCTAGGGGCTGCTTAGATAAAGACACAACTAAATTAGTTTTAGTAAAGATCTTGTTGTTACGAGAAAGTTATTTGTCCCTAGGCAATCGATAACTAGACCGGTAATCATTATTGCAGTTTCATATGAGGGAGAGGCATAAGCCAACATACTTTCTCTACTAGGATCATATGCACCTATGATTGGAACTCTAGCAAGCATCCGCAACTACAAAAGATCATTAAGGTAAAACCCAACCATAGCATTAAAGCATCAAGTCCTCTTTATCCCATACGCAACAACCCCCTTACTCGGGTTTGTGTTTCAGTCACTCACGCAACCCACTATAAGCGAATCATGAACATATTGCAACATCCTACAACGGGGATCCCTCGCGCTTGCACAACACAGAGAGCACCATAGGACAGCACCAATAATAAAACATGCAACTCAAACCAATCACGATCATCAAATAACCATTAGGACAAAACGAATCTACTCAAACATCATAGGATAGCCATACATCTTTGGGAAATAATATATAGCGTTGAGCATCATGTTTAAGTAGAGATTAAAGCGGGTAAGAGAGATGTTACACCGCTGCATAGAGGGGGGAAGAGTTGGTGATGATGGCGGTGAAGTTGTTGGTGAAGATTGTGGTGATGATGATGGCCCCCGGTTGCACTCCGGCGCCACCGGAAGTGAGGGAGAGAGAGCCCCCCCTCCTTCTTCTTCTTCCTTGACCTCCTCCCTAGATGGTAGAAGGGTTTCCCCTCTGGTCCATGGCCTCCATGGCATGGGAGGGGCGAGAGCCCCTCCGAGATTGGATCTGTCTCTCTGTCTCTCTCTGTTTCTGCGTTCTGTCCTGCTGCCCTTTCACCGTTTCGTATATATATGGAGATCTATAACTTCGATTGGATCGAAACCTTCGCCGTGATTTTTTTTCCCGATAATTAGCTTTCTTGCGGCTGAAGAAGGGCATCAACCACCTTATGGGTGGCCCACGAGGGTCAGGGGCGCGCCTAGGGGGGCAGGCGCGCCCCCTGCCTCGTGGCCAGCTCGGGCACCGTCTCGCGTGGATTTTTCTTCCGGAATTTTCCAAATATTCCAAAAATTTACTCCGTCCGTTTTTATCCCGTTTGGATTACGTTTGATATGGATATTCTGCGAAACTAAAAACATGCAACAGATAGGAACTGGCTTTTGAGGAACGTAGTAATTTCAAAAAAATTCCTACACACACGCAAGATCATGGTGATGCACAGCAACGAGAGGGGATAGTGTTGTCTACATACCCTCGTAGACCGGAAGCGGAAGCGTTATAACAACGCGGTTGATGTAGTCGTACGTCTTCACGGCCCGACCGATCAAGCACCGAAACTACGGCACCTCCAAGTTTTTGCACACGTTCAGCTCGATGACGATCCCCGGACTCCGATCCAACAAAGTGTCGGGGATGAGTTCCGTCAACACGATGGCGTGGTGATGATCTTGATGTTCTACCATCGCAGGGCTTCGCCTAAGCACCGCTACAATATTATCGAGGATTATGGTGGAGGGGGGCACCGCACACAACTAAGAGATCAATGATCAATTGTTGTGTCTTTGGGGTGCTCCCTGCCCCCGTATATAAAGGAGTGGAGGAGGGGCCGGCCAAGGAGGGTGGCGCGCCCAAGGGGGGGAGTCCAACTCCCACCGGGAGTTGGACTCCCCTTTTTCCTATTAGGAGTAGGAGAGGGAAGGAAGAGGAAGGAGGGAGGAAGGAAAGGGGGGCCGGCCCCCCTCCCAATTCAGATTGGGCTTGAGGGGGCGCCCCCTCCCTTGCTCCTTTCCGCTCCTTTCCACTAAGGCCCAATAAGGCCCATATACCTCCCGGGGGGTTCCGATAACCTCCCGGTGATCCGGTATTGTCCCAATCTTACCCGGAACCTTTCCGGTGTCCAAATATAGTCGTCCAATATATCGATCTTTATGTCTCGACCATTTCAAGACTCCTCGTCATGTCCGTGATCACATCCAGGACTCTAAACAATCTTCGGTACATCAAAATATATAAACTCATAATGAAACTGTCATCGTAACGTTAAGTGTGCGGACCCTACAGGTTCGAGAACAATGTAGACATGACCGAGACACGTCTCCGGTCAATAACCAATAGCGGAACCTGGATGCTCATATTGGCTCCTACATATTCTACGAAGATCTTTATCGGTCAGACCGCATAACAACATACGTTGTTCCCTTTGTCATCGGTATGTTACTTGCCCGAGATTCGATCGTTAGTATCTCAATACCTAGTTCAATCTCATTACCGGCAAGTATGTTTACTCGTTCCGTAATACATCATCTTGCAACTAACTTATTAGTTGCATTGCTTCAAGGCTTAAGTGATGTGTATTACCGAGAGGGCCTAGAAATACCTCTCCGACAATCGAAGTGACAAATCCTAACCTCGAAATACGCCAACCCAACATGTACCTTTGGAGACACCTGTAGAGCACCTTTATAATCACCCAGTTACGTTGTGACGTTTGGTAGCACACAAAGTGTTCCTCCGGTAAACGGGAGTTGCATAATCTCATAGTCATAGGAACATGTATAAGTCATGAAGAAAGCAATAGCAACATACTAAACGATCGGGTGCTAAGCTAATGGAATGGGTCATGTCAATCACATCATTCTCCTAATGATGTGATCCCGTTAATCAAATGACAACTCATGTCTATGGTTAGGAAACATAACCATCTTCGATTAACGAGCTAGTCAAGTAGAGGCATACTAGTGACACTTTGTTTGTCTATGTATTCACACAAGTATTACGTTTCCGGTTAATACAATTCTAGCATGAATAATAAACATTTATCATGATATAAGGAAATAAATAATAACTTTATTATTGCCTCTAGGGCATATTTCCTTCAGTCTCCCACTTGCACTAGAGTCAATAATCTAGATTACACAGTAATGATTCTAACACCCATGGAGCCTTGGTGCTGATCATGTTTTGCTCGTGGAAGAGGCTTAGTCAATGGGTCTGCTACATTCAGATCCGTATGTATCTTGCAAATCTCTATGTCTCCCACCTGGACTAGATCCCGGATGGAATTGAAGCGTCTCTTGATGTGCTTGGTTCTCTTGTGAAATCTGGATTCCTTTGCCAAGGCAATTGCACCAGTATTGTCACAAAAGATTTTCATTGGACCCGATGCACTAGGTATGACACCTAGATCGGATATGAACTCCTTCATCCAGACTCCTTCATTTGCTGCTTCCGAAGCAGCTATGTACTCCGCTTCACATGTAGATCCCGCCACGACGCTTTGTTTAGAACTGCACCAACTGACGGCTCCACCGTTTAATGTAAATACGTATCCGGTTTGCGATTTAGAATCGTCCGGATCAGTGTCAAAGCTTGCATCAACGTAACCATTTACGATGAGCTCTTTGTCACCTCCATATACGAGAAACATATCCTTAGTCCTTTTCAGGTATTTCAGGATGTTCTTGACCGCTGTCCAGTGATCCACTCCTGGATTACTTTGGTTCCTCCCTGCTAGACTTATAGAAAGGCACACATCAGGTCTGGTACACAGCATTGCATACATGATAGAGCCTATGGCTGAAGCATAGGGAACATCTTTCATTTTCTCTCTATCTTATGCAGTGATCGGGCATTGAGTCTTACTCAACTTCACACCTTGTAACACAGGCAAGAATCCTTTCTTTGCTTGATCCATTTTGAACTTCTTCAAAAATTTGTCAAGGTATGTGCTTTGTGAAAGTCCAATTAAGCGTCTTGATCTATCTCTATAGATCTTAATGCCCAATATGTAAGCAGCTTCACCGAGGTCTTTCATTGAAAAACTCTTATTCAAGTATCCTTTATGCTATCCAGAAATTCTATATCATTTCCGATTAGCAATATGTCATCCACATATAATATCAGAAATGCTACAGAGCTCCCACTCACTTTCTTGTAAATACAGGCTTCTCCAAAAGTCTGTACAAAACCAAATGCTTTGATCACACTATCAAAGCGTTTATTCCAACTCCGAGATGCTTGCACCAGTCCATAAATGGATCGCTGGAGCTTGCACACTTTGTTAGCTCCTTTTGGATCGACAAAACCTTCCGGCTGCATCATATACAACTCTTCTTCCAGAAATCCATCTGCCAAATTTCATAATCATAAAATGCGGCAATTGCTAACATGATTCGGACAGACTTAAGCATCGCTACGGGTGAGAAGGTCTCATCGTAGTCAATTCCTTGAACTTGTCGAAAACCTTTTGCGACAAGTCGAGCTTTGTAGACAGTAACATTACCGTCAGCATCAGTCTTCTTCTTGAAGATCCATTTATTTTCAATTGCTTGCCGATCATTGGGCAAGTCAACCAAATTCCACACTTTGTTCTCATACATGGATCCCATCTCAGATTTCATGGCTTCAAGCCATTTTGCGGAATCTGGGCTCACCACTGCTTCTTCATAGTTCGTAGGTTCATCATGATCTAGTAGCATGACTTCCAGAACAGGATTACCGTACCACTCTGGTGCGGATCTTACTCTGGTTGATCTACGAGGTTCAGTAGTAACTTGTTCTGAAGTTTCATGATCATCATCATTAGCTTCCTCACTAATTGGTGTAGATGTCACAGAAACCGGTTTCTGTGATGTACTACTTTCCAATAAGGGAGCAGGTACAGTTACCTCATCAAGTTCTACTTTCCTCCCACTCACTTCTTTCGAGAGAAACTCCTTCTCTAGAAAGGATCCATTCGTAGCACCAAATGTCTTGCCTTCGGATGTGTGATAGAAGGTGTACCCAACAGTCTCCTTCGGGTATCCTATGAAGACACATTTCTCCGATTTGGGTTTGAGCTTATCAGGTTGAAGCTTTTTCACATAAGCATCGCAGCCCCAAACTTTTTCAGAAATGACAACTTTGGTTTCTTGCCAAACCATAGTTCATAAGGCGTCGTCTCAACGGATTTTGATGGTGCCCTATTTAACGTGAATGCGGCCTTCTCTAAGCATAACCCCAAAACGATAGCGGTAAATCTGTAAGAGACATCATAGATCGCACCATATCAAGTAAAGTACGATTACAACATTCGGACACACCATTACGCTGTGGTGTTTCGGGTGGCGTGAGTTGCAAAACTATTCCGCATTGTTTCAAATGTAAACCAAACTCGTAACTCAAATATTCTCCTCCACGATCAGATCGTAGAAACTTTATTTTCTTGTTACAATGATTTTCAACTTCACTCTGAAATTCGTTGAACTTTTCAAATGTTTTATACTTATGTTTCATTAAGTAGATATACCCATATCTGCTTAAATCATCTGTGAAGGTGAGAAAATAACGATATCCGCCACGAGCTTCAACATTCATTGGACCACATACATCTGTATGTATGATTTCCAACAAATCTGTTGCTCTCTCCATAGTACCGGAGAACGGCGTTTTAGTCATCTTGCCCATGAGGCACGGTTCGCAAGTACCAAGTGATTCATAATCAAGTGGTTCCAAAAGTCCATCAGTATGGAGTTTCTTCATGCGCTTTACACCGATATGACCTAAACGGCAGTGCCACAAATAAGTTGCACTATCATTATCAACTCTGCATCTTTTGGCTTCAACATTATGAATATGTGTATCACTACTATCGAGATTCATCAAAAATATACCACTCTTCAAGGGTGCATGACCATAAAAGATATTACTCATATAAATAGAACAACCATTATTCTCTGATTTAAATGAATAACCGTCTCGCATCAAACAAGATCCAAATATAATGTTCATGCTCAACGCTGGCACCAAATAACAATTATTTAGGTCTAATACTAATCCCGATGGTAGATGTAGAGGTAGCGTGCCGACCGCGATCACATCGACTTTGGAACCATTTCCCACGCGCATCGTCACCTCGTCCTTCGCCAGTGTTCGCTTAATCCGTAGTCCCTGTTTCGAGTTGCAAATATTAGCAACAAAACCAGTATCAAATACCCAGGTGCTACTGCGAGCTCTAGTAAGGTACACATCAATAACATGTATATCACATATACCTTTGTTCACCTTGCCATCCTTCTTATCCGCCAAATACTTGGGGCAGTTCCGCTTCCAGTGACCAGTCTGCTTGCAGTAGAAGCACTCAGTTTCAGGCTTAGGTCCAGACTTGGGTTTCTTCTCCTGAGCAGCAACTTGCTTGCTGTTCTTCTTGAAGTTCCCCTTCTTCTTCCCCTTGCCCTTTTTCTTGAAACTAGTGGTCTTGTTGACCATCAACACTTGATGCTCCTTCTTGATTTCTACCTCCGCAGCTTTTAGCATTGCGAAGAGCTCGGGAATTGTCTTATCCATCCCTTGCATATTATAGTTCATCACGAAGCTCTTGTAGCTAGGTGGAAGTGATTGGAGAATTCTGTCAATGACGCAATCATCCGGAAGATTAACTCCCAGTTGAATCAAGTGATTATTATACCCAGACATTTTGAGTATATGCTCACTGACAGAACTGTTCTCCTCCATCTTGCAGCTATAGAACTTATTGGAGACTTCATATCTCTCAATCCGGGCATTTGCTTGAAATATTAGCTTCAACTCCTGGAACATCTCATATGCTCCATGACGTTCAAAACGTCGTTGAAGACCCGGTTCTAAGCCGTAAAGCATGGCACATTGAACTATCGAGTAGTCATCAGCTTTGCTCTGCCAGACGTTCTTAACATCGTCAGTTGCATCAGCAGCAGGCCTGGCACCCAGCGGTGCTTCCAGGACGTAATTCTTCTGTGCAGCAATGAGGATAATCCTCAAGTTACGGACCCAGTCCGTATAATTGCTACCATCATCTTTCAACTTTGCTTTCTCAAGGAACGCATTAAAATTCAACGGAACAACAGCACGGGCCATCTATCTACAATCAAACATAAACAAGCAAGATACTATCAGGTACTAAGTTCATGATAAATTTAAGTTCAATTAATCATATTACTTAAGAACTCCCACTTAGAAAGACATCCCTCTAATCTTCTAAGTGATCACGTGATCCAAATCAACTAAACCATAACCGATCATCACGTGAAATGGAGTAGTTTTCAATGGTGAACATCACTATGTTGATCATATCTACTATATGATTCACGCTCGACCTTTCGGTCTCAGTGTTCCGAGGCCATATCTGCATATGCTAGGCTCGTCAAGTTTAACCTGAGTATTCTGCGTGTGCAAAACTGGCTTGCACCCGTTGTAGATGGACGTAGAGCTTATCACACCCGATCATCACGTGGTGTCTGGGCACGACGAACTTTGGCAACGGTGCATACTCAGGGAGAACACTTTTATCTTGAAATTTAGTGAGAGATCATCTTATAATGCTACCGTCAATCAAAGCAAGATAAGATGCATAAAAGATAAACATCACATGCAATCAATATAAGTGATATGATATGGCCATCATCATCTTGTGCTTGTGATCTCCATCTCCGAAGCATCGTCATGATCACCATCGTCACCGGCGCGACACCTTGATCTCCATCGTAGCATCGTTGTCGTCTCGCCAATCTTATGCTTCTACGACTATCGCTACCGCTTAGTGATAAAGTAAAGCATTACAGGGCGATTGCATTGCATACAATAAAGCGACAACCATATGGCTCCTGCCAGTTGCCGATAACTTGGTTACAAAACATGATCATCTCATACAATAAAATTTAGCATCATGCCTTGACCATATCACATCACAACATGCCCTGCAAAAACAAGTTAGACGTCCTCTACTTTGTTTGTTGCAAGTTTTACGTGGCTGCTATGGGCTTAGCAAGAACCAATCTTACCTATGCATCAAAAACCACAATGATAGTTTGTCAAGTTGGTGTTGTTTTAACCTTCGCAAGGACCGGGCGTAGCCACACTCGGTTCAACTAAAGTTGGAGAAACTGACACCCACCAGCCACCTGTGTGCAAAGCACATCGGTAGAACCAGTCTCGCGTAAACGTACGCGTAATGTCGGTCCGGGCTGCTTCATCCAACAATACCGCCGAACCAAAGCATGACATGCTGGTAAGCAGTATGACTTATATCGCCCACAACTCACTTGTGTTCTACTCGTGCATATAACATCAACACATAAAACCTAGGCTCGGATGCCACTTTTGGGGAACGTAGTAATTTCAAAAAAAATCCTACGCACACGCAAGATCATGGTGATGCACAACAACGAGAGGGGAGAGTGTTGTCTACGTACCCTCGTAGACCGGAAGCGGAAGCGTTATAACAACACGGTTGATGTAGTCGTACGTCTTCACGGCCTGACCGGTCAAGCACCGAAACTATGACACCTCCGAGTTTTTGCACACGTTCAGCTCGATGACGATCCCCGGACTCCGATCCAGCAAAGTGTCGAGGATGAGTTCCGTCAGCACGACGGCGTGGTGACGATCTTGATGTTCTACCGTCGCAGGGCTTCGCCTAAGCACCGCTACAATATTATCGAGGATTATGGTGGAGGGGAGCACCGCACACGGCTAAGAGATCAATGATCAATTGTTGTGTCTTTGGGGTGCCCCCCTGCCCCTGTATATAAAGGAGGGAGGAGGGGGGCGGCCAAGGAGGGTGGCGCGCCCAAGGGGGGGAGTCCAACTCCCACCGGGAGTAGGACTCCCCTTTTTCCTATTAGGAGTAGGAGAGGGAAGGAAGAGGAAGGAGGGAGGAAGGAAAGGGGGCCCCGGCCCCCTCCCAATTCGGATTGGGCTTGGGGGGGCGCCCCCTCCCTTGATCCTTTCCCCTCCTTTCCACTAAGGACCAATAAGGCCCATATACCTCCCGGGGGGTTCCGATAACCTCTCGGTGATCTGGTATTGTCCCAATCTTACCCGGAACCTTTCCGGTGTCCAAATATAGTCGTCCAATATATCGATCTTTATGTCTCGACCATTTCGAGACTCCTCGTCAAGTACGTGATCACATCCAGGACTCCGAACAACCTTCGGTACATCAAAATATATAAACTCATAATGAAACTGTCATCGTAACGTTAAGCGTGCGGACCCTACGGGTTCGAGAACAATGTAGACATGACCGAGACACGTCTCCGGTCAATAAACAATAGCGGAACCTGGATGCTCATATTGGCTCCTACATATTCTACGAAGACCTTTATCGGTCAGACCGCATAACAACATACGTTGTTCCCTTTGTCATCGATATGTTACTTGCCCAAGATTCGATCGTTGGTATCTCAATACCTAGTTCAATCTCGTTACAAGCAAGTCTCTTTACTCGTTCCGTAATACATCATCTTGCAACTAACTTATTAGTTGCATTGCTTGCAAGGCTTAAGTGATGTATATTACCGAGAGGGCCCAGAGATACCTCTCCGACAATCGGAGCGACAAATCCTAATCTCGAAATACACCAACCCAACATGTACCTTTGGAGACACCTGTAGAGCACCTTTATAATCACCCAGTTATGTTGTGACGTTTGGTAGCACACAAAGTGTTCCTCCGGTAAACGGGAGTTGCATAATCTCATAGTCATCGGAACATGTATAAATCATGAAGAAAGCAATAGCAACATACTAAATGATCAGGTGCTAAGCTAATGGAATGGGTCATGTCAATCACATCATTCTCCTAATGATGTGATCACGTTAATCAAATGACAACTCATGTCTATGGTTAGGAAACATAACCATCTTCGATTAACGAGCTAGTCAAGTAGAGGCATACTAGTGACACTTTGTTTGTCTATGTATTCACACAAGTATTATGTTTCCGGTTAATATAATTCTAGCATGAATAATAAACATTTATCATGATATAAGGAAATAAATAATAACTTTATTATTGCCTCTAGGGCATATTTCCTTCACTGGCACTGGGCACTGGATCAATATGTTAGTCCCAAAAATAGTATAAAAAGTTGCCAAAAGTATACGAAAGTTTAATAATATTGGCATGGAACAATCAAAAATTATAGATACGACGGAGACGTATCAGCATCCCCAAGCTTAATTCCTGCTCGTCCTCGAGTAGGTAAATGATAAAAAAAATTGATGTGGAATGCTACCTAGCATAATCTTGATCACATATCTAATCATGGCATGAATATTAAGACACGAGTGATTCAAAGCAATAGTCTATCATTTGACATAAAAACAATAATACTTCAAGCCTACTAATAAAGCAATCATGTCTTTTCAAAATAACAAGGCCAAGGAAAGTTATCCCTACAAACCATATGGTCTGGCTATGCTCCATCTTCACCACACAAAATATTCACATCATGCACAACCCCGATGACAAGCCAACCAATTGTTTCATACTTTTGACGTTCTCAAACCTTTTCAACTTTCACGCAATACATGAGCGTGAGCCATGGACATAGCACTGTAGGTGGAATAGAATATGGTGGTGGAGAAGACAAAAAGGAGGAGATAGTCTCATATCGACACGGCTAATCAATGGGCTATGGAGATGCCCATCAATTGATGTCAATGTGAGGAGTAGGGATTGCCATGCAACGGATGCACTAGAGCTATAAGTATATGAAAGCTCAAACTGAAACTAAGTGGGTGTGCGTCCAACTTGCTTGCTCATGAAGACCTAGGGCATTTGAGGAAGCCCATCGTTGGAATATACAAGCCAAGTTCTATAAGGAAAATTCCCACTAGTATATGAAAGTGATAACTCAAGAGACTCTTTATATGAAGAACATGGTGCTACTTTGAAGCACAAGTGTGGTAAAAGGATAGTAGCATTGCCCCTTCTCTCTTTTTCTCTCTTTTTTTATTTTTTTGGGCCTTCTCTTTTTTTGGCCTTTCTCTTTTTTTTCGTCCGGAGTCTCATCTCGACTTGTGGGGGAATCATAGTCTCCATCATCCTTTCCTCACTGGGGCAATGCTCTAATAATGATGATCATCACACTTTTATTTACTTACAACTCGATATTACAACTCGATACTAGAGCAAATATATGACTCTATATGAATGTCTCCGGCGGTGTACCGGGATGTGCAATGATCTAGCGTAGCAATGATATCAAAAAAATGGACAAGCCATGAAAACATCATGCTAGCTATCTTACGATCATGCAAAGCAATATGACAATGAATGCTCAAGTCATGTATATGATGATGATGGAGGTTGCATGGCAATATATCTCGGAATGGCTATGGAAATGCCATGATGGGTAGGTATGGTGGCTGTTTTGAGGAAGGTATATGGTGGGTTTATGGTACCGGCGAAAGTTGCACGGTACTAGAGAGGCTATCAATGATGGAAGGGTGAGAGTGTGTATAATCCATGGACTCAACATTAGTCATAAAGAACTCATATACTTGTTGCAAAAATCTATTAGTCATCGAAACAAAGTACTACGCGCATGCTCCTAGGGGGTAGATTGGTAGGAAAAGACCATCGCTCGTCCCCGACCGCCACTCATAAGGAAGACAATCAATAAATAAATCATGCTCCGACTTCATCACATAACGGTTCACCATAAGTGCATGCTATGGGAATCACAAACCTCAACACAAGTATTTCCACAATCCACAACTACCCACTAACATGACTCCAATATCACCATCTTTATATTGCAAAACTATTGCAAGGAATCAAACATATCATATTCAGTGATCTACAAGTTTTATGTAGGATTTTATGACTAACCATGGGAATGACCAGTTCCTATCATCTCTCTAAATAGATATAAGTGAAGCAAGATAGTTTAATTCTTTCTACAAAAGATATGCCCATTCTCTAACAAATCTAAGTGAAGCAAAAGAGCATTCTATAAATGGCGGTTGTCTAAGTGAAGAGAAACAGACAAACCAAACTTCAAATGATATAAGTGAAGCACATGAAGCATTCTATAAAGCCATACTCAAAAGATATAAGTGAATGCATAGAGCATTCTATAAATCAACCAAGGACTATCTCATACCAGCATGGTGCATAAAAGAAAAGTGAAAACTAAATGCAAAAGACGCTCCAAGATTGCACATGTCACATAAACGAAACGAATCGAAAACATAACGATACTTGTTGAAGAAAGAGGGGATGCCTTCCGGGGCATCCCCAAGCTTAGACGCTTGAGTCTCCTTGAATATTTACTTGGGGTGCCTCGGGCATCCCCAAGCTTGAGCTCTTGCCTCTCTTCCTTCTTCTCACATCAAGACCTTCTCGATCATCGAACACTTCATCCACACAAAACTTCAACAGAAAACTCGGTAAGATCCGTTAGTATAATAAAGCAAATCACTACTCTAAGTACTGTTGCAAACCAATTCATATATTTTTTGCATTGTGTCTACTGTAATATAACTTTTTCATGGCTTAATCCACTGATATGAATCGATAGTTTCATCAAAACAAGCAAACTATGCATCAAAAACAGAATCTGTCTAAAACAGAACAGTCTGTAATAATCTGAACATTCACCATACTTCTGATACTTGAAAAATTCTACCAAAATTAGGAAAAATAAAAAAAATTATAGAAAGACAGTGCAAAAAGAATCAGAACCATTTGACGTTCCAGCTAAAAATGTAAAATCATGCACTACAGCCAAAGTTTCTGTCCTGCACCATACAAACCATCAAGCAAATGTAAACATCCTAAAGGCAAACCTTGGCACATTATTTTTATAATACAATCGAATTGTATAAGGGGATAATTATTTTTGTTGAAAATTTTCTGTAATCAAGATTCACAAAGTTGCCATGAGCATGAACAAAGTTCAAGGAGCTCTCCCACTTCAACAATGCTTGTCTTTCTCACTTTCACTTTCCTTTTTGAAAATGTTTTGGGTTCCCCTCTTTATTTTTGATGTTTTTAAACTATATGAAAGAACTCAACAGAAATAAATGACTCTCTAAAACTTTCTGGTTGTCTCCCTGGCAGCGCTTTCTTTAAAGCCATTAAGCTAGGAATATAGTGCTCAAGTAATGAATCCACCCGGATCCCAAGGTATATCAAAGCCAATTTTAATTAACAATGATTTGTAATTTAGTAGTGAGCACAAAGCAACATATATCATGTAACTACGAAGTCTAACTCTCTTCCTATGCATTGGCATGTCATAAAAGAACAATTCATGCACACATAGTAAAGGCCAATGCATAGCATAAGCAGTTTCTTGCAATTTTATCATATTGGAAACATAGAGAGGTGGAGATATAGTTCCTCTCTCATAATAATTGCAAGTAGGAGCAGCAAGTAGATGCATATTATATTCATCAAAATCATCATGTGTAATAGTAAAATGCAACCCATCAATATAATCCTTAATAAGGGTAAACTTCTCCGATATAGTGTAGTCGGGAGAATTCAAAAAGATAATAGGACTATCATGTGTGGGTGCAATAGCAAAAATTTCATGTTTAACATAAGGAACTGTAGCAAGTTCATCTCCATAAGCATAATTCATATTGGCATCTTGGCCACAAGCATAGCAAGCATCATCAAAAAGGGATATTTCAAAAGAATCAACGAGATCATAGCAATTATCATAGCATTCATCCTTCTGTAAGCATGAAGGGGAATTAAACAATGTATGAATTGAAGAGTTACTCTCATTATAAGGTGGGCACGGGTGATCAATCCGCTCTTCCTCCTTTTGTTCTTCGCTCTCTTCCTCATCTTTTTCATCCAATGAGCTCACAGTTTCATCAATTTCTTCTTTCATAGACTCCTGCAAAATATTAGTCTCTTCTTGCACAGCGGAGACTTTCTTAATAAGCGCATTAATATAGGAATTATATTCATAATTATCATAGCAATATTTTAGAATAGCTAAATTTTCAGGCCTATAAACATCATCATCAAAAGCTTCATACTTTTCAAACAAAGATTCAATTTCATAAGCACCCTTAAAAGCAACAAATTCTTCTATTTGTTCCACATCATAGTAATCATATATACCTCTAGCATGAGAAGCCAAGGTTTCATTATCATTAAATTCACATGAAAAGGGAAGGTGTGGAGCCTTCACCCTAGAGCAACAAGTATAATCATATCTCAAGCATAGTTGCCTAGCATACCAGTTCAATATATGAATTTGATCCCATAATAGTTTCCCTTTTTGTGTCAAGCGGTAATCCCTAAAGTATTCACGTTGATCCAACGTTACTCCCATTACATAATTAAATGGGGTTTTCTCAGGATTATTAAAGTAGTACATAATATCTTTCACATAACCAACATCGAGGGTTTTAGGAGATTCCCCATCTCCATGAGCAGAAAGTACACCTAATTTTTTTGGTATTTCGTGTTCCATATCCATAACTAAAGATAAAGAACAACCAAAAGCAGCAAATAAAAATTACTTAGTGATAAAGCAAACAAGCACACACGAGAATATTCACCCCACGCTATTGCTCCCCGGCAACGGCGCCAGAAAAAGGTCTTGATAACCCACAAGTATAGGGGTTCGCAACAGTTTTCGATAAGTAAGAGTGTCGAACCCAACGAGGAGCTAAAGGTAGAACAAATATTCCCTCAAGTTCTATCGACCACTGATACAACTCTACGCACGCTTGACGTTCGCTTTACCTAGAACAAGTATGAAACTAGAAGTACTTTGTAGGTGTTGTTGGATAGGTTTGCAAGATAATAAAGAGAACGTAAATAAAAGCTAGGGGCTGCTTATAAAGACACAACTAAATTAGTTTTAGTAAGGAGCTTGTTGTTACGAGAAAGTTATTTGTCCCTAGGCAATCGATAACTAGGCCGGTAATCATTATTGCAGTTTCATATGAGGGAGAGGCATAAGCTAACATACTTTCTCCACTTGGATCATATGCACTTATGATTGGAACTCTAGCAAGCATCCGCAACTACTAAAGATCATTAAGGTAAAACCCAACCATAGCATTAAAGCATCAAGTCCTCTTTATCCCATACGCAACAACCCCTTACTCGGGTTTGTGTTTCAGTCACTCACGCAACCCACTATAAGCGAATCATGAACGTATTACAACACCCTACAGCGGGGATCCCTCACGCTTGCGCGACACGGAGAGCACCATAGGACAACACCAATAATAAAAAATGCAACTCAAACCAATCACGATCATCAAATAACCATTAGGACAAAACGGATCTACTCAAACATCATAGGATAGCCATACATCATTGGGAAATAATATATAACATTGAGCACCATGTTTAAGTAGAGATTACAGCGGGTAAGAGAGAGGTTACACCACTGCATAGAGGGGGGAAGAGTTGGTGATGATGGCAGTGAAGTTGTTGGTGAAGATTGCGGTGATGATGATGGCCTCCGGTGGCACTCCGGCGCCACCGGAAGGGAGGGAGAGAGAGCCCCCCTCCTCCTTCTTCTTCTTCTTCCTTGACCTCCTCCCTAGATGGGAGAAGGGTTTCCCCTCTGGTCCATGGGCTCCATGGCACGGGAGGGGCGAGAGCCCCTCCGAGATTGGATCTATCTCTCTGTCTCTCTCTGTTTCTGCGTTCTGTCCTGCTGCCCTTTCATCGTTTCGTATATATATGGAGATCCGTAACTCTGATTGGATCGAAACCTTCGCCGTGAGTTTTTTTTCCGAAAATTAGCTTTCTTGCGGCCAAAGAAGGGCATCAACCGCCTTACGGGTGGCCCACGAGGATCAGGGGCGCGCCTAGAGGGGCAGGCGCGCCCCCCTGCCTCGTGGCCACCTCGGGCACCGTCTCGCGTGGATTTTTCTTCTGGAATTTTCCAAGTATTCCAAAAATAAGCTCCGTCCGTTTTTATCCCGTTTGGATTCCGTTTGATATGGATATTCTGTGAAACCAAAAACATGCAACAGACAAGAACTGGCACTGGGCACTGGATCAATATGTTAGTCCCAAAAATAGTATAAAAAGTTGCCAAAAGTATATGAAAGTTGAATAATATTGGCATGGAACAATCAAAAATTATACATACGACGGAGACGTATCAGGGGGCACCTCTTAGACACAACAATTGATTTGATCTTTTAGCCGTGTGCGGTGCCCCCCTCCACCATAGTCCACCTCGATAATATTGTAGCGGTGCTTAGGCGAAGCCCTGCGTTGGTAGAACATCATCATCGTCACCACACCGTCGTGCTGACGGAACTCTCCCTCAACACTCGGCTGGATCGGAGTTCGGGGGACGTCATCGGACTGAACTTGTGTTGAACTCGGAGGTGCCGTGCGTTCGGTACTTGATCGGTCGGATCATGAAGACGTACGACTACATCAACCGCATTGTGCTAACGCTTCCTCTTTCGGTCTACGAGGGTACGTGGACAACACTCTCCCCTCTCATTGCTATGCATCACCATGATCTTGCGTGTGCGTAGGAATTTTTTTGAAATTACTACGTTCCCCAACACGTCTAACGTCATCAGCCGGAATGTGAAGGTGTGTCTCCATCAGCTCTTGTGGGATTCGTTCGATGTTGGTCTTCAGTGGATTAGTTCGGATCTGGTCTTCACTCGTCTTCGTTTGGGTTTTTACATGTTTGATCCTTCATTGTCTACGACTTCCTTCATCCGCCATGGTTGCTGCTCTGGTGCGCTCGTCCTATGGGGTCTTAGCACGACAACTTCTCGACTGTGTACTACAACAAGGTTTTCCTGGCTCCGATGAGGGAGGGGCAAGGATGGCGGCACGCCTTCAGCTAGCACCAGTGTTTGTATTCGTCGCTAGGCGGTCCACGGATCTAGTTGTAATTTTTATTACCTTTGGTGTTCTTTGTATTGTCATGATTGAAAATGAATAGATCAGAAGTTTCTCATGAAAAACATTTAACATATATAGCATCTATATCCATACCAATAAAAAAGACCTTATGGGCAAAACCAACTAATCTCATCCATCAAATGATGTCAATCCAGCGACCTAGAGTTCTCCAATGGTGAGTGCTCAACATGTTTAGCGTGCAATTAGGAGAATGATGTGATGGACATGACCCATCTGTTAGCATAGCATATGATCGTTCAGTTTATTGCTACTGCTTTAATAATGTCAAATGCCTATTCTTTCGACCATGAGATCATGCAACTCCTGGATACCGGAGAAATACCTTGGGTTCTATCAAACGTCACAACATGACTGGGTGATCATAAAGATGCTCTACAGGTATCTCCGAAGGTGTTTGTTGAGTTGGCATGGATCGAGATTGAGATTTCTCACTCCGTGTAACGGAGAGGTATCTCTGGGCCCTCTCTGTAATACAACATCACAAGAAGCTTGCAAGCAAAGTGACTAAGGAGTTAGTTACGAGATGATGTATTACCAAACGAGTAAAGAGACTTGCCGGTAACGAGATTGAACTAGGTATGAAGATACTGACGACTGAATCTCGGGCAAGTAACATACTGACAGACAAAGGGAAATAAGTATGTTGTCATAAAGGTTCGACTGATAAAGATCTTTGTAGAATATGTAGGAACCAATATGGGCATCCAGGTCTCGCTATTAGTTATTGACTGGAGAAGCGTCTCGGTCATGTCTACATCATTCTCGAATCCGTAGGGTCCGCACACTTAATGTTTGTTGACGATATAGTATTATATGAGTTATGTGAGTTGGTAACCAAATGTTGTTCGGAGTCCCCGATGAGATCATGGACATGACGAGGAGCTCCGGAATGGTCCGAAGGTAAAGATTGATATATAAGATGATACTATTTGGTCTCCGGAAAGGTTTTGGAATGCATTGGGTATTTATCGGATCACCGGAAGGGGTTTCGGGAAGGCCGCTGGGAGTTATTGGGCTTATTGGGCCACCGAGAGAAGCACATCAGCCGACAAGGGGCTTGTGCGCCCCACCTCTAGGCCGCTGGCCCTTAGGGAAGGAAAGGGGGAGGGATAGCCTCTCCCGCCTTCTCTTTCACATGAGAGAAAAGAAAGGGGGGCGCCTCCCCTCCTGCCTTCTCCCCAGACGCCAAGAAAGGAAGGGGCGCGGCCAGGGCAGGAGCCCAGGCCAGCCGCCGGCCCTCTTGGGGGCGCCCTAGGCTGCCTCCCCTCCTCCCCCACCTATATATATGAGAGGAGGGAGAGGGGCAACAGAGACCACGATCCCCAAGCCGTGTGCGGCGCCCCGTCTCCCCCTAGTTCTGGTTCCTCCTCCGTCCATGTCCGTTGTGCTTGGCGAAGCCCTGCGGATAGTTTCACCACTGTCATTGCTACCTCTTGAGCACTGTGTTGGATTTCCCCGAAGAGGAGAGGATGATGCAGCAAAGTAGCGTAAGTATTTCCCTTAGTTTTTGAAAACCAAGGTATCAATCCAATAGGAGGCTACGCGTGAGTCCCTCGTACCAACAATAGCTCAACGCAACCAACGCGCTTAGGGGTTGTCAATCCCTTCACGGTCACTTACAAAAGTGAGATCTGATAGAGATGATAAATAATATTTTTGGTATTTTTGATATAGAGATGCAAAGTGAAAAGTAAAAGGCAAAGTAAAAAGCAAAGCAATAATAAAGTGACGGAGGTTGATATGATGAGAAAGAGACCCGGGGGCCATAGGTTTCACTAGCGGCTTCTCTCAAGAGCATAAGTATTCTATGGTGGGTGAACAAATTACTGTTGAGCAATTGACAGAATTGAGCATAGTTATGAGAATATCTAGGTATGATCATGTATATAGGCATCACGTCCGAGACAAGTAGACCGACTTCTGCCTGCATCTACTACTATTACTCCACTCATCGACCGCTATCCAGCATGCATCTAGAGTATTAAGTTAAAAATAGAGTAACGCCTTAAGCAAGATGACATGATGTAGAGGGATAGTTTCATGCAATATGATAAAAACCCCATCTTGTTATCCTCGATGGCAACAATACAATACGTGCCTTGCTGCCCCTTCTGTCATTGGGAAAGGACACCGCAAGATCGAACCCAAAGCTAAGCACTTCTCCCATGGCAAGAAAAACCAATCTAGTAGGCCAAACCAAACTGATAATTCGAAGAGACTTGCAAAGATAACCAATCATACATAAAAGAATTCAGAGAAGATTCAAATATTATTCATAGATAGACTGGATCATAAACCCACAATTCATCAGTCTCAACAAACACACCGCAAAAAGAAGATTACATCGAATAGATCTCCACGAGAGAGGGGGGAACATTGTATTGAGATCCAAAAAGAGAGAAGAAGCCATCTAGCTACTAACTACGGACCCGTAGGTCTGAAGTAAACTACTCACACTTCATCGGAGGGGCTTGGATGATGATGTAGAAGCCCTCCGTGATTGATGCTCCCTCCGGCGGAGCTCCGGAACAGGCCCCAAGATGGGATCTCGTGGATACAGAAAGTTGCGGCGGTGGAATTAGGTTTTTGGCTCCGTATCTGATCGTTTGGGGGTACG